>NC_065533.1:45198283-45499195 GCF_020184175.1 Aphis gossypii
TAACAAGTTTGCAAATATCATTATTAGTTGATTTTTTTGCAACAATATTTATTTAAATCGTCAAAACCCAAAATCATGTCTAAGTAAACCTATCAAAAAACGTTGTGACGACGAGGACACAGTTTGGCGAGATCCCATTTTGACGGTCAATTTGTTAAAATAATAAATATTCAAATTGTCGGTCCGGACGACAAAAACCGTTATTACAGATTAATAACATAATTTGTTTGAGATATTTTGACGGATATAGTGTTTATTGAAACCGTGTTCCGTCGTCAGATGCAGACCGTTGGTTTGGTTTAGACTCAAGACTTTGACTTTAGAATGCATTTTCCACGCACTTACAAACGCAATAATCGCACTACGACGCGTTTTCGTTCGGTCGTCCTATAATATTCGCGGACCCCCGAATATTTAAACGATTTTACGAGAGATTTTATTTTGCAATCCATTCGGGTAGATACGTAATTTGAACAGGTTATTATGACATAAAATAATAAATTAATTTTAGTTATGAATTTATTTTACTTCGAGAACACTGGAACAGTATATTTTTTTTTGTTTATTTTAATATTATATCTGTATAGTTAATAGCACACATTAATATATAAAATAAGTATATTATGTATATTTTATTTTGTTCTCGAGAACTATAATGATGAACTGATGAACGATGAATGATGTACTGAGCCAAATTACAAATCTAATATTATATTGTTTACAGTAATATAAAAATACATGCTGTTTATCGTTTCGTAGTTACTCGATTAAAAAAATAATATAAATATCAATGCTATTAAAATATTTTTAATATTTCCATATTTTCTTTACATTGTACTTTTCATGTTTCTGTATTGAGTATAATATGGTTTTGAAACAAGTAGAAACGCTGTAGTCTAGTCATTGACTAAAGCATGATTTATATGTTACTGCGACTTTATATATGTTCCGTAATACCTTTTAAAATTTAATAGTATTAATTGTTAATACAAACTAGATTCCCTATTGAAACTTTTTACAACCCATACAATAAAATAGCAAATGTTTTGTTTATCTTCCTTTTTCGTATTCTTAATTCATTGTAATTTTGTAATGTTGATCTTACAGAATTATATTTACCCAGACAAACTATAATTATTTAATTTTGTTTTCCTAGTTGAAGTGGTTTGATTTTATTTTCAGTCTTAATTGCCTAGAACCTAGGGTCTAGGTCATAATACCATAATGAAATATAACCTGTTAAAATACATTATATATATATTATAATATACAGTTTGAATATTGTCTTTTAGTAAAATTTAATTAAGCTCACAGACATGATGGAATTGTAGTACCTATGTAAGGGGTTTCATCAATTATAGTTACCTAATTAGTATAAAAGTCTCATCTTAAACGTTAATCGAAAATAATGCTTAAATATATCTTTCATTTGGTACTCTTAGAATTTTGTTAAATATTATACTAATGTTATTACTTATTACATTCTTCGTTGTTTTAATAAAAATAAATAATTAATATAATATTATAGGAATAATTGTATCACTTTTTGAGAACATCGAATAAATATTTTTAATATTAAGAAATAGTTTTATATGATTTAGTTAACGAATAATTTATTTATGTTAATTTTGCATTATTATTAATAGATTTATTGTTAAAGAGCAGTCATGTATCATTCGTGATAGTCTGATAGTCAATCTTAGAACTGAATTTACTGTTTGTATACACCTAAATATAATATGATAAAAATCTGTTCTACCACAATACCTTACATTTTTAATTTACCAGCTTTAAAATTTAGAGAGTTATAACCTATAATCAATTAAGTTTGTTTTTCGGGAAATAAATAATGCCAGAGTTCATAAAAAATAGATATTAATATAAAAAAGTTGATTTTGCTGTAGGTACGATTTCGTAAACTTAAGAAATTTCAGTTTTTTGCAAACCGAATTGTCTGAAATAAATTAAGAAACACATAATTATTAATTTTAATTATTGAAAACTTCAAGCATAATGATAAAAACAATTTACACTTTAATATATGTATAAGTAATAAATCGATTAATCAAGCCATTATTTTGAATTCACATGTGCAATGAGCTTGTGATTGTATACTTGACTGTTAAGAGATAATATTGAGACGAGTTTACTATTATAAAATTGTCAATTATTGTTCATATACATAAAATAAACACAATAACATTACGCTACATAAAAATATATAAACATTGCAGTACGAATATCAAATCACAGATAGACAATAATTCTAAAATTGTGGTTTTCGTTTTTTACACGCCTTACGTAACCATAATTGACTAGGTACTACAATGTAAACACGGTTTAACTAGTTAGGTATATTGGGAAAAAACATTAATTTTAAAATAACAGTTATACACAAAACGTTTTGTATTTAATAGATACCTGCATAATCCATTATTTATTAAGTATAAAGAAAAAATCGAACAAAATATTGTTACTAATTAAAATCAAAACATTTTTAAACATAAAATATTTTTGAATTATTTATTTATTTAGTTATTCCTTTAAGAAGATGAATGGGAGTTCACGAGTTCCAAATTTATAATAAAGTATGTATAATGTAATAATTTTTTTATATACTAAAATTATAACAACATACGTACGTAAAATTACCTACGTAAAAAACGTTTATAAATTATAATTAATAACTTAAAATATATGTAGTGAAGTACTAAACACATACAACCAAATTTTTTCTTTAAACAAATCAATTAAATAGTTATTTTGAACAGTGAGCTAAAATTTATTATTTAAAAAATTTGTATTTTATTCTTTTAGTATTTATTATTTAAATTGAATATTTGTTATTCTAAAACTTAAGAAAATTACTATTTTTAATGTTTAAGGGTATTAAATTATATATTTTTGAACTTGTTATTAAGAAAGCGAATTGAGTTAGTAAAAAGATACTTAATATAATTTTGATAACTACTTAGTATTATATTCGTATTTTATACTTGAAATTAAATCGTTTTTGACAATGTATATCACGTGTTATATAATAAATTATGGTTATTACTTATTAAATATGTGTATTCATTTTATGATTCTATTGATTATATATTTTTGAATAATAATAAAAAATGAATCATAAAATAGAAATTAATATTGATTATATATTTATGGTTTATAGTTTCCTTGATTTAATTAAAACCAGTGCACGGCTTATAGCTTGCAATATACGTACATTTTATCTTTTTCTGAAAAAATTATTGAAATATAAAATTATTCATGCTAAAATCACATAATTATTCAAAATATGTATCTAATTTACATTTTTTTCTTATGTAGGTATCTAGAATATTGTTCAAATATATAAAAAAACAAGACTGTTATAAATTATATAAAATATAAATTGTTAACATATTATTATTAAGTCGATGTAAACAAATTACATTATGCATCCTTCTCTAGAAAATTCATAAAAACATTATATTATTTTAAAGAGTATATTTAACTGTCAAAATATATGTAGTTATAAAAAAACACATTTTTAATGTCATCAATTTTCTGTTAAATTTGAATCTTTTATACTTGAGGTATCATATGCTATAATTAATAATTAGTAGATACTTCAATAATTTAATTAGAATGTGATTACCTTGAGTATTTTTACAAATTTCGTAGTGCAATATGATATATATGTATTATTTAAGCATTAGAAAAATAAATTATTGTTGGTTAAGAAAATTAAACATATTATTTTTTAATTTAATATAATAATTATTATATTATATTTATTAGTATTTATAAATTTATAATATTTAATAGGAAAACATAAAAACAGATATCAGTTAAGAAATTTCATAAATATATTATTTAACAACAAAATATTAAGTTTAAAATATCCATACATTTATATAAAATTGATATAATTTTTTATATAGATCAGCCTTTGATCCAGTATTCAGTAAGCTGTGATTATGTAAATTGTAATTTATATTTAAAAATAACTATATTGTAATAATCAAAAAATCAGTTAATCGAATATTTTTTTTTTTAATGTTATTTTAGATTTAGTTGTATTTATTTGACATTAATCATGTGACGAAATATTAATAAATTTAAAGTCCAAAAATTTGTTTTAAATTTTTTGTTTATTATTTTATAAATAATTAACTAAACCATTTTTACCAACCATTTCGATATTAAATAATGGTCTTAACAATCGAAAAAAAAGGAATACGTATTTAACTTGTTTTTTTAACTTGTGAGTCACCTAAAATATACTACGCAGCTATAGACACATACACAAAAAAAAATTTCGGGGGGGGGGGAGGGTTCTTAAAAGAATTTACAATAATCAATATTTATCAATGAATAATGATATAAACAAACTACACAACTATTAATTTTCGGGGGGGGGGGAGAGGTTGAACCCCTCCCCTTTTATACGTGCCTGCGCAGCTATAACAAATGGTATTTGAATCCAAAAACACGCTGTACACTCGGAAGGAATGATTTTTCCTATTCTATTATATATTTGTTATATATTTTATCCTTTACGTTTTGCTTTAAATAAGTATTTTGTTTTGTAAAATAAAAAATTGAGATTTCCAAAGGTATTATCGCCAGGCGTGCAATATTGCAGTTATAATAAATAAATATATATATGTGCACGTGTATACTGCAGTATAGTGTATATCTACTATACATAATATGTCCTGTATATTATGAAAGTGAATAAACTTTTTAAATAACGCAATACTCTTAAAATATCTCACGTTGGACTTGTATAGCGCTCTTACATTTTTATTTATTTTATTTTTACTTACTTATTTCATTCGTTTTTGAATTACGCGTAGTACCTGCACCTTTTATTTGGAAATTTATCCTCGCACATTCGTTTCTCAACTCCGCTGGGCAATATTGTCGCGGTGAACCCTTATAAAATATATCATAAACAACATTGTCGGACATACTGTCCACGTATGGAATAGTCTCGTAGATAAAAAAAATGGCATCAGTGGTCTACCGTAGTCTTTTCTCTTGGGATCGTGCGCTGTAGTTCGTGCGAAAAAGTAATTGGAACACCAAGAAACGCTTGTCCATTTCGTTATAATATATATAACTATAAAAGGCGGGACTTAATTATTATTGTCTGGAAAATAAAAACCAAAGCTACGATAAACTCGTTGCAGCTCTATACCTAATAGGTAATATAGGACATTGGTAAGTAAGTAAAAGTATTTGAAAATAATCAAAAACATATTTTCGTTTTTCCGATAAAAAAAATTTCATATATTTAAGTAGGTATATGAAATGAAAATTCAAATAGTTAGTCTTAACAGTCAATATACAGAATATAAATACTTACAATACATAAACCATTAAAATTTGTGGCATTTTAAGTTAAATTATTTGATGAGATCTCATCAACTGATGTTCTTGTGATTATAATGTATGTGATGTTCTATACAATATACATA
This sequence comes from Aphis gossypii, assembly GCF_020184175.1. Classification (NCBI taxonomy): domain Eukaryota; kingdom Metazoa; phylum Arthropoda; class Insecta; order Hemiptera; family Aphididae; genus Aphis; species Aphis gossypii. The sequence goes on from NC_065533.1 coordinate 45,203,752, forward strand.
TATATATATATATAATATCATAATATTAATTAAAATAAATTAAAAATGTTAGGTTAAAAGATAAAATAACTTAATTAATATATTAAAACAAATACAGTGTATAACCAAAAAAAAAAGCGTATCGGAATTCTGTATGTCTTTGAAAGAAGTTTTTAAAATTACCGTGTATAATTTTTACAGTACTTAATAATATATTTTTAATATATGTGAATACGGTTCTATGTGAGCATCAAAAACTAAACACTGGACGAATATTAATTACACGTAGTATGAAGCAAACTTATAAGGACACTTTAACACGGAACTTAATTAAGCAGTTTCGTAAAACTGGTCAATGCACGCGCCATGGCAAAGTTTACAAAGGGTTTGAACATCGCGTAAATCATTGTGGGTGCTTGTGATTTTCCACGAAAGTCAACAAACAGAGATAATTCATTGGCTTATAGAGGTCAACTCAACACGTCTTAATTATAATGCTTTTGTTAAACATTGTCAGCCATAACTTTATAATAACCAAAACACGTAAATATTTAATTATTCTAAATTCAACTTTTTAAATACAGAGCGGAATAATGAATGTAGGTATTGATTTTACAATAATGTACGTACCTATTTCTTTTCATTATGTCATCAAACTTTGGAGCAATAAAAATACTTTAATTTTCAACTTTGAGAGCTGTTTCTGTAGGTAGAAAATTGGGTTTAGTTATTATTTGGTGGAGTGGAGGGGAGGGTCAAAAGAAAAAAATTCTAGTACTTTCCTAAACATTTTTACTTAGATACTTTAAATTTTCAAGTTTTAATATTTTCTATATATTGCACAATTTTTTTTAAAAATATTTTGACTTTTTTGAGCTTTTTATAGACATTTTAAACAGCGTTTTTTTTTTTTTTTATAAATATCGATTATACATTTTTCGTTGGGTAAAAAAATTATTTCTAGATTCTTGTATTATTAGACAAAGGTTTTAGACTATTTATCTTCTTTGGGATAGTATGATCTGATATTTATTGTGAAACAACAGTGATAAATTGTCCGACTACACAAATTAAGTATAACTATCTGTGATGGTGATATGAAGTTATTAACTTAGAATGCTTATTTTAACTGAGGAATGAGTTATACGGCTGGCGAAAGGTTTTTTTTTTTTATAAAACAAAACAGACACAAACATAATAAAATAATTTAAAAAGGTAAAATGAAAAAGTAGAAATGAAGTCGTAATCAAACCACATAAGATAATATGTACCTATTTATAGTTATATGTAAAATAAATATGTATCATTTTTATAAATACTTCGCTCAATGGTAAAGCTATAGAATTAATATTTTAGGTTTATGATATGCGTATTTTTAAACAAATAATAAAATTGTTTTATTTATTTTATTACGTATTTTATATATTATTATTTTTTTTTTTTAATACAATTTATATTATATTTGATATGTATAAAATATCCGTACCACCAACTAGCAAATTAAATGTGAATTTATATTAGTTACCTAAGTAGTATTGTTTACTCTAAATAAATAGAACAATGGAAAAAAATAAATAATCACGTTAAATGACAGTATCGGTAAATTAATTTCCGCTAATTACTGATAATCAGGATAAATAAATTATGGGTTGAGATCGATTAATTTAGAGAATTAGGTATAGCTTATTGATTTATATAATATATTGAGAAGTAATTAATGTTGCGAAAAATAGAAGATTACTAATTTAAATTTAAACGCAATATGATATATACTTATGTCTTATGTGCACATTAAATTTGTTAAATATAAGTAAAATACATAATAATTGTTAACTTTTGTAATAGAATAAATATTTAGTGTTGTTCATACCACTTAACAATTACACTAACAAATAGTGTACAAACTACACAGAGGTTTCGATATTACCGATCGTCCAATATTAAACAATAAACTCACACACACAATCACATTATGTTTATTTACAAAATACTATACCATATATTTTATCGAATAATCACTGTCAATAGTCGTTTGATATAATGGCATGACATCTCATCTGTCAGCTATTTATGAAAATATATATTATCTAATTATTCCAACGCATTTACTTATCAATAGATGATGTAGGTATAATATATTATATATACGATCACGTTACAATACCTATGACATTTTAATATTAATGTGCCGTTCACGTGACTTGATGTTCAAGGTATTTGCAAATAATCGAGAAAATTTCACTTAAAATTTCAAAGAATTTAAAATATTCAATAATATAAATATGTAAAACAGATAAAAGCTTGAATTTCATTGTGTTTTGGTTTGTCTTATGTAAAAACTGGTATAAAACTTGGTATAACAATCATCATGAATATATTACTATATATAATATAATAATATATATATAATTTTTATTATTATTATAATATATTACTTCAATATTCAAATAACTTATAATATATTTTATAATGCATTTAAATTATAAAATCATAATAGTTATATTAGGGATCGTATATCTATGATTTTATAGGTTATTTTATATTTATTGGGAAATGTTTATAATATAATGTTATCCTGCATTCCGATTTTGTTTGACTTGCAAATAAATAGTAATAAATAATAATAATAATAAAATAAATAAAAACTTAACCTATTACAGTAATCACAACAATATTATCGTTGCACTTTATTCATCTAGTTTATTCTAGTGTGTTGTCAATTAGTTACATTTGACTTAAGTATATCAGCCTCACCAATAGCTATCATTATACATATTAGACGTCCTTTAGTACCAGTGTTTTGATGATTATAGTGAAAAAGAAGACGACGGTGTACCCAAAAGTGAACGATATAAAATGCACTCAAAGTTATAAGTATTTCAAATATTATAATATAATAATATAGAATTGATATGTATTTCAAAATATTATTGTGTATAATATTTGATACTGTATAGGTAACATTTTTTGCAAGGAAATTTATAAAATATAAATTCCTATTATTTTAGTTCCGGTCAGATAGGCCCTAATACGAATGGCAGTCTCTGACTCGACCTTTGACGGTATAATTTCGGTCGGGGAGTCAATTTACTCACACATTTACACACTCTACACGCGTGTTTATATATAAATATAACACATATATATTATATAATATATACCTATATGAATGCAGAGTTATATAGAGCGTGAGTGAGGGAGTTGGGAAGAGTGTAGGTGAACGAGAGACACGGAGAGAGCCGTTAATTTATAATGGCTGACCCCTCGGTCGGACCGCGTATAATTATTTAAAGTGATACAATTTAGTTAAACATTCCGTTCTATTAATGAGGTTCAGCCTGTAAATCAGTTAATGACAGTCAGAGAGAGGTCCGTGGTCCTAACCGGCGAGGGGGGCGCATATGTGTCGCTGAGCACACCACGCACACACGCATGCACACGTATATGTAAATACGTTAAATGTATGTGTATTTAGCTATTTATTATTACTAAACGACTGCGTAGTACAAGCGGTGAATAATGTATATAGTGTGTATAGCTCTAATATAGGTACGTCTATTATACATGATTATATTATATACATTATACATATATACACACCGCCTTGCCAGTGCACAGTTACAGGTCGTCATGGTTCACGCTTTACACACGAGCTGGTATTACAATTATTGTTATGACCATTCGATATATTTACATGCAGTATTACGCTGACGTTACCGACTATTATGTATTATACAGATATACACCGTATAAGCGCGTTGTGCTTAAGGGTGCAGATATGGTCATTCGATCAGCGCATCCAGTCATATGAGTTGAGGATTATGCAGGGACGCTATGCAGGTCCTTACCACTATTTGAGTAGTATACGAGAAATGATACCGCGAGTTCAAGGCTGTAGAAGAGTAGACGAACAGAGGAAAGCGAAGGGGTAGAGGTACACGCTACACACGTGCACACACATACACACAAACATTGAATTGGACCTGTGGGACCCCGTCGACAATATACACGCATAAGCACCGCTCACTATTTTAACAGCTACCTGACCAAAATTGTCCATTTTGTGGTGTACATAATAAAAATAACGTTTTAGCCCCCTTCGCGCGGCCACCACGCTCCGTCGTATACGGTGCCCGCTTAACCGTTAACGTCTCTGGATATCATCGTATCGCGTGTGCTCGACCCATCACGTTCTGTTAAAAACAATTGGCCGAGCCGATGCCTCACAACAATGCGCCGACCCAATGAAATATGCATCAAACACCATGAAAAATTGAATGATCTACTCATCCGTCCCCTGCGGTCTTCTCCCTCCCCTTCGCTGAGGTCCGAAATACTGTTATCGTAGGCAGCGGCCGGTGGACTACATTGTATTATCTGTATATTATACCCATTCTCATATAATAATGAGAATGGTCTATACGATGCGCCGAAAATACGAAATACAGCTGTGTGAATATTATATTTTATTAAGGGTAATATATTATATAAATATATACGAGTATATAATCCGTGTGTTTGATAAAAAAAAAAAACCAAACCTAATCATCAGTTAACTATAGTCTATAGGTATTATTGATAGTTAAATATTCAATTTATTACAGTCTACAGATGAGTTTATTTAATCCAACAAAAATTTTCAATATCAATAGAAAATGTTATATGAATAATAATAGCTTATAAAACAAATGCACAGATAATCGTTAAAAAGTATGTATTCTATATACATAATGAAAGCGTGAATTATTAAAAATTACTTACAATCGTCTTTTCATAAAAAAATACATTTTATAAGTATTTGTTATACTAACACTAATTTATCAATATCATCATGAGTATTCATATATTCAGATATTTTTGCGTTCGATGACAAAAGTTTATTTTGTTTGAAATTAATTAATATTTGTTGAGTTATATGAAGCATTATTCTTGAAAGTATGATTTACCAACTAGGAGCTATTATAGTGTAATAAAGTTAATAATAAATGTCTAATAAATGCTTTGTTTAATATACTCTGATAATAGATTAGAGTCTCTAAATACTTTTTGCATAATATGTGATCTATTTATTATTATCTAATATATTTATTAATTTAACATTTTATTTTTTAATTGCCTGAAATTATTCTAGTATTATTAAATAGAAATACAAAATTATAAAATATTTAAACATTTAAAAAATAACATTATTTGTTTAATAAATGATGCAATATTAATCTTATTTGGTATACGCAGTTAAATTGAAAAATAGTAAATATAATATTATAATATTGATGAATTTTCAGTAGTTAAATCCATTTATTGTCCATTTTATTTATTTATTTATTACTTACCATCATAAAAATATATTGAATATATTAAATAAATAAATTTATTTATATTTTTAACGTGTAACTCTAATAACATAATAATAAAAATTGTGAAGCAGAGTACAACTAATACAGTACAATAAAACTGTTAATATTAAATTAGACATAATGAAAAAAACTAAAAATAATATATATTATACAAAATAAAAATAATAAAAAAATATAAAATATAATATAAATATATATATATATTACTATCAACTATCTGGAGGTCAGAAGGGGAGCTTAAAATTTAATTTTCATTTGAAAATATTTGATAAAGTGGTTAAAAATTTCTATAATTAAGAAATTAATTTTCAAACGAATTAAAGCTAAATTTAAAAATAATTTTGAATAGATTTTAACATTTTGAGTTTATGTAAGTATTATTTTTATAGATAAGATGCTATTATTCTAAGTTAAAAGATATCAATATTGAGTTTTTAAAAATACAAGTATTTGGTCCACGAATAAACTAAAAGTGCGATAAATAAGCCCAAATTACGATTAATTTTATTCATAATAATTTTTATGTGAAAAGAAAAATTTAATTTAGAATAAAAACTATACTTTGATTTTCAAATTGAGATACAAGTTTGATTTTAGAGTCAGAAATAGAATATTGAAAATAGATTGGATTTTTATTAAATAAAAATGAATAAATTTATATTTATTACGAAAAAATGTACGTAAGAGTAATTTGATTTTTAGAACATGGTTTTTTCATATTAAAAAAAAAAAAAAACATTATATTGCTTTGTCATAAGTGTTGTTTCTTTGGTAACTGAAAATGAGATATACATATAATATAACTATATAAATAATACAAACAACCACTTAGATTATAACAATATTTTACTTTAAAACTAAAAGTAAATTCGAAATTTTTATTTTTCTGTATTATAAAATTAACATAGCAGGTCTGTCATAAGATTGCATTTTATACAAAATTATATTATAAGTATTATAGGTATCTACATAGTATTTTAATATTAGAAACATATAATAATATACAATCTTAAGTTAAGTTATAAAAAAGAACATCTAATAAAATTCTGTTAAAATCGCGCATGCTATAGGTGCCCATTTAATTTTAAAAATTGATTTAGCCATAACTCAAATTTTTACTAGTTTAAAAATCATGATTACATTTTAGCTAGATAGAAGTTCATTACAAATACAATTATCAATGAAATGGAAATTTCATGAATGCAATTTTCCAATCCCCTATTTTCCTGGTGGTATGACACACTATAGGGGTGTGAAAAGTTGATTCAATAGAGTTTTTGATTTAATTAGAAACTAATAAGTGAAAGTCAATGAATATCCATAGTCAGCTTCCTTTTATAAACTTGTTACAATAAATATTTTATATGGTAAATTATAATATACCATACGTACTATATTATATTCTATTATATCTATATTATAATCAAAAAATTATTATTTTTTTTTGTATATTTTTATTTACTGCTATACATTTGTGACGAAAAGATATCATAATATGTCTTGACGTTTAATATAAAAAAATAATAGTAAAATTTTATGACAGCCTGTTCAACAATAATAAGTCAATTGCGTTGATTTATCGTATCACTCGTATTCCCCCATACGTTCAACAATTAAAAAAAAATACATTGCAGTTCAAAATTAGAACTTGAATATAACAAGACTAAGTGAATACTTTTAATTTCGACTTGTCTATTCCGTTTGAACTAATATTTTAAACAGAAAATAATTTATTAATATTGTATAATAATAATATGGATTTATTTTAATTGACGTAATATATTTGGAAATTATTTGTACTATACTCGTATATATCACTAAACGATTTCAAGGCATAGAGTTGAATCAAAATAAATTTTTTGAGACTTTAATGAATTAATTAAACACGTGGCTCGTTTTTCTATTAATGTGATGGTAGCGTACAATTTAATTAAGCCATATTAATATCGTATACATAACATTTCTAGTACTCGATGAAAAATGCTGATCTCATATCATATAATAGTGATCATAAAAAGTCCACCAATGGTATCCGATTCTCATCTGCAGGTCTGATATTATCTAAAAATTATTTTTGCTGTGTACACGACGTGGAGCGAATTTTTCAGTAACATAAAACTCCATAACCTTCGTATAAGTTACTGATACACGGGAATATATGTAACCGACCGATAAAATACACAACGGCCCACGTCCGTTTCCGTCGATGTGTACTTATTACACGGATCTACGCTACTTATTTAGACACCTGTGTATAGTTTATATATTTATATACTCACGACACATACACGCACACACCATCATAAATTATATACGCGCCTATAGTCGTGTTATACACTGTCTTATAAAATAATTTGGGAGCCCATTTATTACAATATATATAAATGTAGTTCGGACGGGGAGCAATGATTTCGTTCGGTGTTGGCGGACTGACTATAATAATATAGCCGCGTAAATCCCCGAGCCGAAAGTTTCTGGGCGTCGGTGGTGGCGGTGGGTTTTGGGTGTTACGATTTGCCGCCAAACAACTTATACGGTGGCTCGAAGACGGACGGCCGTAGCGGTTTGGCTGCGTATATATATATATATTATACGAGTGCCTATAACCTATACTGTATCGGCGGCACACGGTGGTTAAGACGCATCGAGACCGAGTCCATATCTCAGGATTCAGTGGATCCGTGGCACAGTCGAAAAACCGGAAAGTTTTATTTTTCCGCAGTCTTGCCGCGCCGATCGGATTTACGTTTCCCTCGAATGGGAATTGATAATTCGAATTACGATCGGGGTGAGAAGAAGCGATGTATATAAATAAGTATACTCACACACACACACACGCATATATATGTGTGTGTGTGTGTGTGTGGATTGTGAAGGGTTTGCGGGCAGCCGCGGTAAAAGAAGTATTACGCGCGTGCTTATATTTATTCGTGGCGGGCACTAATACGAAACTTTATACGGAGCAACGCGTCGTAAGAGGTATATTATTATGTTGCGGCATCCGTGCACCGGGATTTGGCCGGAAGAGATAAAAATTTACGAGTGTTGGGAATCGCCGCCGGTGACACGACCGCGAAGAGACCCGCGCTCTCTACCGCAAAACCGGGAACCCGGACGAGACATAGGGTAGGGGTTGTTGATTTTCTCTCTATGCGCATTCAAAGAGTAAATAAATATAATATATATATGATATATGTTTGTATATAGTATATCAAATGAATCTGTATATTTTGTGTGTGTAATGTGTATAGATACATATTATTAATTTTATATTTACGTTAAATTAAAAAAAAAAATTCAAATAATTATAATTATATATTTTATAAATTTTACAAATTTTTAATATATATGTACGTAAGCACCTATATTAAGTTATAATATAATACAATTTGTACGTTTAGCTCGCACACGCACTTGTTCGGTTTTTAGTGTGACTGGTTATCTTTTTAGAGAACTACTGTACTACTACTACTACTACTACTACTACTACTAACTACTACTACCGTAGCTGTAACCTATATACTTTAAAGTGTATACTATATTATATTATTTCAATGATTATTATTGAGTTATACATTGTATTTTAAATAAATCGGTCTAAAGTGTTTCTAGTTTGTACACTGTACAGTGTACACGTACAATGAAATATAAAAACACTGATTAGGTCATGGTATTTATTTATATTTATTTTTGGTGTGTATTCATCAAACGCATCATTTACGATAAATGAAATTCATTGAAACGAAAACATCTTTATTAAGTTGAAAAATCAACAAAAGATTAATTTATAGGAAAAAAACAATAATCCTAATTTAAGATCAAAATCGATAAACTTTAAAAAGTATTCAGAACAATTTAAATAAGTATAACTGTAATAATTAAGGAAAACAACAAGTTTTTAAAGCTACTCTGGATTTAATGTGACACATAAAATTCAGAAAAACAAATAATAACGTTACTAAAAGTTTTCATTAATACGTCAAGTTGATGGAAGAATTGAATATAAAAACGACAATAAATTTACTTAAGCAGTATCTTTTCCGCATGTTTTTCGAATATCAATAAAGAGTTATAGTGACTTTTTAAATATTATAAATAAGTTATGATTTTGGGTTTGACGTATCTGTAGTTAATAAGTATTTATATAATAAATTAATATTTTCATGGACGACAGATTAATAATCGATTTAAACAGCTATAATACGATTTAAAAGTATATTTATATACAAAACATTTAATATATTATTTATATTTATAAATATTTAAATTTATTCACTGTACTCGACTTTTTTTTTAGTACAGATACAGTTGATTGTGAATAGGGATACTCATATTTATTAATAATTGAATATTTGTTATAGTTTTGTAGTTTTTAAAACTATACTTAACTGAAATAAGTATTTTAGTATTTGTATTAGAGGTCTCATACGTGCAGTTCAATTCACGGGTAGGTACATGCGAAATTAAAATTCACTTATATGTAATCACGTCTGTGAATTTATTTCAACCAAATACGTGCATTAAATTAAATTTGAATCCGTGAATTTATTTCACATGCATTTTTTTCACTGCTACACGCGTTTTTTTATTACACTTGGATTTTATTTTTGACGACTTAAGTATATTTCAATGATTTGTAATTTCTACATAGCGATGATCGGTAATCAGTTATTTCTTTTGGACCCAAAACATTTTCTGCGCTCTGTTATTTTACGATAATACTGTTTATAAAACATTAATTTTTAAAATAGTGGATAAAGATATTATTAGTTTTTATTTTTTTTTACAGCAATTATAGACATTTATATATTTTAGTATTATAATTGAAATTTTATACGTTTAATAAATATTGACATTTTTTTCTTTTAATACATGTTAATTAAATACATGGATTTTTAAATTACACTTGATAACGTGAATCTTTATCCACGTTTAAATCTGAGAGTTCTAGTTTATATAAACAAACACAATTGACATTCAAAAATATTTAACAACATTAGTTTATACCCTAACAATGAACTAACTACAAAGTTTATGTTCACGACGCTACGTGTTTTAGTGAAAATCTTGCTTAGATTATTGTAATTTTAGTATACGACGGCTATACCTTCTCGTACAGACCAAATAATGATAATTGCTCTATTACCATTTTAATTATAGTGATATAGTGCAATATTATTATTCAGAGTTTAAATTAGTATGTTTAAAGGACCATGTAACGTACCTATAATACCTAATTATGCAATATACGTGTTCATATTATCTGTAATATTAAACAAAAATACGAATAGATGTAATAAATGATTTGATAAACTTTGTGTTGCATTGTATGTGAAATATTGTAATCTAAATGACCTACAGACCATTGAGATGAAAATTAATCTCTATTGTCTTAACAACAAATGCAAAATTTGTGAAATATTTACTGAAGTGCTGGAATATTGGCGAACATTCTCTTTCCAGCCCAGTGACGTCATAATTAACAATTTTTGTGTTTTTCTACCACAACCATGGCTTATTGTGAGTAATGTATATTTTTATTGACGGCATCATTGTTATAAAGTATACGATTTAATTTTCCCACCAAAACAATAATTTCTATTTTATTTTCTAACTCACTATTCAAAGCACTCAGCACTCCGACTTTAAGTATTTGGACGCATTTTACGGTAAGTTATTTTAATTATACATCAGAAAAAATTCTTTCGTTTCAACTAGTTGTTTATCTATCAGAAAATATTATAAATTTATAATTTAGTTTAAGTGTACGGTAGAAAATTAGACCTCGATTGGTCCATGTGAATTAAAACTAATTAAAGAGAGAAGTAGGTAATTGCTGTGCTGTATAGTTGGTGTCGAGTTGAGTTAATAGGTTATTAAACGTTTATATCAATATTTTTCATATATTTAATAATGTTAAGAATTTTTTTTTATTACTTTTTTTTTTTTATTAGAAACAAGGATTCAACATCTTAGGTTAGGTTATCGTAATTTAGATATAAATAATAAATTAAAAGAAAACAAATAACGAATTATTATGTGATTTAAGACTAAGGAAAAAGATTTTTACACTGTTAAAGTTTGTTTATGAGATGAATTTTAATAGGTGCTGGTAGGTACCTATATACTTTATGTAATACAAAATATTAAGGTAGCAATCGAACACGAACTTTTGTGTTCTTCGTAATTTGTGCAACTGCGATGCAACGGCATTTTATATATAATATACTTAATACAATAAAATATGGATAGGTGCCGTTAATACGTATACGCGTTATTCACGTACGTGCGTATGCCGTGTGTGTTATGACCCCACAGCAGTTGTCACCGCGCGTCGTTACTCGTTCTTTTATTTGTGTTTATGCGGTGTCGCGGGAAAATTTGTTTTTATTTCGGTTAGCGAATTGTATTATTCCGGGACATCTTTATGGTAATATTATTCACAATGAAAAGTTATCACCCAAAGTCAAGAATTATGCTTGTTGTGTCTATATACACGTATAAATATTCGCGAAACCACATTGCATGTGTGTGTATACGCGTATAATACGGTGGAACATTGAAAGACCAGAATGTATATGAATGTTCTTCTGTATAAGGAGGAAGAAAGAGCGAGCCAAATAGAGCTTTCATGGAAACCGTACTTTTCTTTTATGTGCTGCGAAAAAAATGACACTTACATAAACTACATCAACATCTTCGGGTATACGCTACATTATCTGTATGTATGTATGTATGTATGTATGTATGTATGTATGTATGTATGTGTGTATCTATTTGCCATAGTGAAAATCAAGCGAACACATATAATATATGTATATAGGTATAACAACCGTAGATGGAATGCAAACCTTAAATTTTGTCGTTGCAGACTTAAAAAAAAAATAGAATATAAAAACTTAGGCAACCACATAAATATTGTTGACGACCGTTATTGTTGTAATGTCTTACCGAAATTGTTACTTATCGTTCGCCCTAGTCGGTTTTGTTATGATGGGCGATATCGTTTCAGAAAACGACAAAATATATAGTTAAAACTAAACAACCAAATACATTGTAAACAGAATAGTCGTTATAATAGTCATACCGGTGCTAGTTGACACATAAAAAATGCAGGATACCAAACATCAAAACTGAGTATTGCCATAAATTGAATACACATAAAAATTTAGCAATGTTAAGCTATTCAGTTATATGATATCAACTGAATATGTTATGTGATTGATTTATCTTATTTAATTATTTATTTATTGTTATTTATTTTTATTTTAACATATTGGATCAATTATGGGAGAATATTTCGAGAAAAGATATTTATATTTTTATCTTGTAGTTAATATATATTTTGTATTGTTTTATTGTTAGATACCTACATTTATTTGTTATTAATTAAACCGACAATGATGATGGTTAAATACACGATTTTTCGAATAAAATAATATATATATTTCGAACATACACGACTTTTGAACCGGTCTCAATATATATATATATATATTATACTATTTATAGTACCCTAAAATATATACAGTCCATAAGTTTAGACCAAATGGAAAACATTACAAATTAAAGATAAACGCCAAGTACATACGAAAGAAATAAAAAATGAGCTTTTAAAAAGTGCGTAGTGCATTTTTATCCATCAAATCCGCCCTTTTAGTCAATATAATCTTCTATTCGACGGAAAGAAAACACTCAACAACATATATATTTATATGGACATTCATTGACAGGTCACAGGTATTTTTATTTTTTATTTTTAATATAGAATCTAGTACCTACTCTGTCTAAACTTAATACCTTACTTTCTTACTCGTCGCGTTCTATAATACCAAAATCCTGTTCGACAGATTGATATTCTCTGCCAAAAAGTTCAGCACTCATATGTGATGACATTAAATTCCGCGTTCCCCAAATTCTGTTTTATCACCCCTTTTAAAACTTTTCGATTCAAATTAATCCACATCGCCGATTGCGTGACGTGTGTGGTTTTAGCTAATGGTAGCGCCTTGTTTGTCAAAGCATGTCGACTCGAAAATTAAATGGAAATGCCTAAATCTGCAGTAGGTACTCTCATAAAACGATAAACTTGATGCAAGTTCAAAAGAACATTATGTGACGTCGAAATACGTCACCTAAGTACATTGTTATAAACACACTATTTCCTTTATAGTGTTGACGAGAAAGTTTACTCACACTCTCTAGGCCCATAAACAACATTGTAATATTGTTATTATTTGCTTTTACCGAAATTAACGCCATAAGGCCTCTTAATCAGTTTTGAATTCATATACATATTAATTAAATCGTACAACTTTTATTCATACTATAGTTATTATTGTTTTATAACACGGGGTGTTTAGTTATTAATATAGTCGTATTTCCGCAGGCGTTCCTATATGATTTTATGAATAATTCATCTATACTTCGTGTGTATTTAATAACCTTTTTTTAATATATATATATATTTTTTTTTGTTAACAAAAATTATAAACTTTAAAAATTCCTGTTCACAAGCAACGTTTGATATAAACACTCCGAAACTATATATATATATGCTTGTGCGTGCGTTTAAACTGCGTGTTATTACAAATGTAATTTTTTTAAACTATTATTTTAAAAAATCGACCTAAATAATAACAACGGCTTTTTTTTGGTTTTATCATTTTCGTATACATAAAAATAATAACATACGTGCAAGGTACACGGGGTTCGCGTGGGATATGCGGTTGTTATTTTAATTCCACAACGTTTAGTTGAATAGTGGCGTTATAAGCACATGTGCAATTATAGTACCCTTGTTATTCACTGTATATATACGAAACAACATAATAAATAATTGATACAATATATATTGTGAAGTACCTACTGTAAATGTGTACATGCAATATAATATATTATATAGGTGTATTGTTATATATTTGTACATATATCTGCAGTCGGTTAATCCGGATGTTAATTGTAACAGCTTCCGATTGCCACCGCGTACAGTGCAATAATTATTTTCAATAATAACGAGCCATAGATTTGTATTTTATTTAAAACATCGCGTTTGTGACACCACCGTAGGAATACCTACCACATTGATTGTATATACTATAACACTATAATACGAAAATAATAAATATAAATTAAAGGGTCTTTGTTCAACACAAGTGTAACATAGAAATTTAGACGTGTTATATTTGAAATGTAATTAATAAATTCATTAATTTTGAAAAAAAAAATATAAAAATTTGTCGTATTTGTCTACTTGAAATCGATATTTAAAATTTTAGATTTTGAGCAAAGCGATGATGTATTGATTTTACAATGACGTGTGTGTGTTTTTTATCTGTCTGTAATAACTTGAGTAAAAACTGTTTAGTAAAAATGATTCGGTTTTCAAAAGTAGCAGTGATTTTTGATAGCAAAGTGCATCCATTTTGGGTAAAAGTAAAAAAGTAAAAGTTTCCCAGTACTTTTTTTGATAACCGAGGAAAAAAAGATGAAAAATTGGATTTTTTACACAAACCCAATTTTGTTTTTTTTTTTTTTTATATAACTCGAAAACGAATTACTGTAAATACTTGAAATTTTCACCAAATGTTTATATATTAGCTATTATTTTCTATTTATGACTAAAATTAAAATATTTCGACTTTTTTAAGCTATTTATAGGCATAATGAGAAATAAATTTTTTTTAAATAAGTGTCAATTTAAAAATTATGCTTGAAAATTTAATATAAAACTTAATTTAAAAATATCGAAAATTTATATCTACAATGTTTTTTTAAACTTTTAAAGTTTGAATTTTGATAAAATTAGTCAAAATCTTAAAATTGTATAAATTATTTTTTAGTTAGACGTCCATAAAAATTGTTGTTTTCATTCCTAAAATCTGAAAACTTAATAGAATGTTCTTTACAAGGTTAAAAAAGTATATGTATAAAAAATTTCTTCCAAAAATCTAAACTAATTTTTTATGAACAATTTCAAGTTAAATCTTTTACAGTATCCGATATTCACTCATAAAATAACTATTTCTCATCAAACAAATTTTGAAATTTTGTTGTACATAGAAAAAAAAACGGTAAATGCTTGATATCTTCGCCAAATGCTTATATTTTCATTTTCATCATATGTTAAAATTTTCATTTTTTTCTTTTTATATTAATTCGTAATACTAAAAGTAAAATAAATGACTTTAATAGCTACACACATAAACATATAATGATAGATCTTTAAATTACAATTTAATTTTTCTATATTAGTGTTGTCATTGTTACATAATACTATCTTTGTAAACCTGTTGTCTATGTAAAAAAGGGCCTTGCCCGTATATTCTAAAAAAATAAAATAAAAAATAATATATAGGCAGACTGGTACCACTTGACTACCTTTTTTTGATTTTAATTTCTTAAAATACTAAAATAAAACTATTTTTTATAAACATTTTTTTTTTACATAATTTATAATTTCCTTCAGGCCTTGATAATGGGGTGAAAATTATGAATTTAATAATAATAGTTTTAAAAGACATTACTAGAGTTAAAAAAATTAAGGTATATTATCATTATTAAATGACATTAAAGAGCATTAGTAGGGGTCATAGAAAGGATATACGAGTATAGTTTTATCTCAGTATAGATAATATGGTTTCTAATTTATAAGTTATAAGATTGCATGATTAACTAAGCTTACTTTGGGTTTAATGAATAATGTAGCGTCGAGTTTTTGTTGTTGTTATTGTTATATTGTAGTTTTTTGTAAACAAAAACTATTTAGTGTATCAAATAAATTCGTAAGGAAGTAAGGACTAAGGAGCTTCAATTAGTACTGTTCTACATCTAACTACTATATATATTTTCTAGTTATCCAATTCAATTGAACTACACTAGAAAATAAAATTAAGTACAACTATGAACTATAAGTACTTTATCTGAATTGAAATAATAAATTACAATGTAGAAATATAATTTTTGCAAATAAAAAGCAATTAATATTTTGATTGATCCTTTATAATTGTGTTGATACGGCACTTACTTCTATATGGATTTATAAATTATTATATTATAAACAGAAAATTTCAGGTTTAAAAATAAAAGGTTGATTATTAATGAAATATATATTTAATTTGTATAAGGATTGATAACCACTGAATACATTTTAAATTTAAATAAATTTTTAATTCGTATGGTATAGGTAGGTATTTATAATTCTATGTATAAAATATATAGGTGCGTAAGAGACGATGTTAATGTTAGCCAGCTAAAAATATACTTTTTAATAATTGTATAATTGCTAAATTTAATCGTCATAAAAATTAATTTTGAAAAAAAAAAATATTTAATCACATATTTATAATAAAATATTGATAAATAATAATATTCTTTCTAGAATATTTAATATTTTTTCAGGTATAAAATTATATAAATGTGTAAAGTCTGTAAAGTAACAATACACTTGATGCCCAGATTATAATGCAATTATTATAATTTTATACAAATATTATTAAATTAAATAATAAAAAATTACACTTTTTACATTTTTATGAAATATTTTTTTCAAGTTAATAAAATATAATATTATGTTTGATATTTACACTAATTAATATAGTAAACTAATACAGAAGTATCGTGATTATTGTACAAACTTAAATTGTAATTTATTGTGTTTTTCAGTAATTTGTAAACAATACGTAATATATTAACAGGGGATGTTTAGAAAATAACCATTTCTTAACAGTCTGAGTATTCTTCAATAAGATAATAAATGTTTTGTGTGCTATACTGCTATGGTATAATATAT
Organism: Aphis gossypii; assembly: GCF_020184175.1. Lineage (NCBI taxonomy): Eukaryota > Metazoa > Arthropoda > Insecta > Hemiptera > Aphididae > Aphis > Aphis gossypii. The sequence continues at coordinate 45,220,879 of NC_065533.1, forward strand.
TTTTGACCCACCACGTTTTCTTATTTAAAAATTTTTAGGCTCAAGTTTTATGTACTAATTAGGTATTTGTATTTATTGGTTTAAATTTTAACCAAATGCCATTCTCTGGTGTAAAAACTATAGTTTTGCTACTGAATCTCATTGGAATGTCTGTTTTTTCACATGGTTCCACTTCATATTTGGTTAAAAGTTCAGTTAACGCTAATTTCATTTCCATTTCAGCAAATCGTTTTCCTAAAATGTCAACGATAGTTATTTCATTGTATAAACATTATTTAGTATGAAAAAAATACTCGAGAAAAACTCGTGCCTAACATTAATTGTTTATTTTTGAGTACAATTACATGAGTAACATAATACATACCTATACATAAGCGAGGTCCATCGCCAAATGGCATATAAGTTCCATTTGGTCTTTTAGCTTTTTCTTCAGGTGAGAACCGTTCAGGATCGAAAGTTTCTGGATCAGGATAATATCTATAGTCGTGATGAATAGCATACGCAGGAATAAGAACTTTTGTTCCTTTTTCAATTACTAAAGTGTCATCGGGAACTTGGTAATCCTTTGTTGCTTCTCTAAATAGTGTTATTAATGGTGGATACTTTCGTAATGTTTCTGAAAAATAAAATTCATATATATTCGAAATCACAAAAATAATAATTTTAGAAATGATAACTAGTATTTACAACATTTGACATGGTTTTTTACTTTTTATATTGTATATTCTGTATTTTTACGCCGATTAATTAAGTTTACGGGTATATATATATTTATATTTTGTCAATGATAAATTCGATTATAACGTATATATATACTGACCAGCTAATACCATTTCCAAGTAATGTAATTCTTTTAGAAATTCATCGTCAATTTCACCACTATGTTTAATCTTTGTCACATTCATTTCTTCTCGTACTTTGTCTTGTATTGGTTTTTTCAATGCTAGTTCGTACAAGCAAAAACTCATCGTCGTAGACACTGTTTCAAAACCAGCGGCAAATAGAATAAACGCATTGGCCACGATATCTGTTTCTAAGAATGTCACTAAATATATGAAATAAATTAATTCCTAAATATTTGATGTTCAATAATAAAAATAAAATAATTTGGATAATTAAATAGGTATAGTAAAAGGGTAACTTGTAAGCTTTTCAAACTTTTTCCATTAGTTATCTATATATATATATATGAATGTTTGTCTATTAGGTACAATCCTAAACCGAAGATAGTCTAATTTAAAATGGAAGAGGTTAACATTGTGTATCCAAATGTTTGTTTTCAAATCCATTTTAAATTATTATGAATATTTTCTCGAGGCATATATGTATATATCACTTACATCGTTACCGAGATATTTCGACTGTTGACTCGTCTTATAACGTGATACCAATAACCAATAGGGGCGCGATTACGTACCTACCATTTACTTTACACAGGTTTATTATAATATTATGTTAATATTATTATATCTTCGTACCCGACGGTTCGGTCTTGTTGACGACTAGGTCGGTCCTGGCTTGGATCAGCGATTGCACGAGGTCGTCCCTGACCAGGCCGTGCTCCTGCCGGTACCGCATCGTGTCGGTAAACGCGTCTGTGAAGAACTGGACGACGTCCTGCGGGAAGTCGCTGATGCGGAGCGCGCGTCGAAAGGCCGGCGAGATCAGCCAGGCTAGCTCTTTGAACAGGAATCGAAACGACGGCTGGAACAAGGTCTTGCCGTACCGGCGGAACGCGGACTGATCGTCGCTGATGGCGTTCAGCTGCAGTCCGAACGCGCACGTGCCGATCACGTCGGTGGAATACTTTCCGAGCTCGTCGCGCACCTCCATCGAGCCGCCCGTGGCCGGCACGTCGGCGGCCACGTTGCGCATCAGCTGCTCGCTGCAGGCGGCTATCTGGCCTCGCATGTGCCGCAGCTTGCCGGCCGTGAACACGGGACTGAGCTTTTGCCGCATCACCTTCCACTGGGTGCCCGACATGTTGAACAGACCGTTGGCCAGCGGGTTCTCGTCCGGGCCGGACGTGTACAGCCCGTGGTCGGTAAAGTGTGCAAAGTCGCCGATCAGCACGCGGTTCACCAGCGCCGGGTCGCACACCAACAGATGCGGCGTGCGCATCTGGTACATGCCGACGTACCGGTGACCGCGAAACGCGTCGTAGATCCGGACGAACATGCGAGCCTGGTGTTCGGTGCCCAGCGCAATGCTGGCCATGTTGCCGAACAACGGCACCGTGGGCCGCACGTACGGCACGCCCCGGACGCGCCAGTAGCCGAACGTGGCCGTGGTCCAGTGGAACGCGATGGCCGCGAACGACACCAGCAATCCGACCGTCCACCAGCTGGTGGCCAGCTCGAGCAGTAGCTGCAGCACGGTGGACATATCGTGGTCGTGAGGTGGTTCGACGAGTTATATCGGTAAGGTTAGAGATTAAGTAAGGGTTAGATAAGGTTAGGTAAGGACGACGAGGATTTCGTTTTTCAAGTCGCGAACGATACACGAACGAGCGGTCACTGCGCTCCGACCGTGCAGACTGTACTGAACAACAGGATATTAAAATACGGTATTTTCGACCGGTACACGGCTATTGCGTCGTTGTTTTTGTTATTGTTGTTTTTCTAGTCGTGCGCCGCGTCCTCGGCGGCTCGGTGGAATCGCGTGCCACTTGCGAGGCGACGACTAGTGACCTCGAGAAAATGGTAATGTAAATCAAACAAATTACACGTATGTAATGTGATCGACATATAAGAGGCGATTCGATGCGCCGAATGAAGGAGATAATGACTTCCGATGTGGCTTTAAGTCTATGGCTTGGCCTTGGTCGGCGATCGTGAATGACACACCGTTATTAATAGAACATAATATTGTTTGTGCCTTGTTTTGGAGTGTGCGGTCTCATGGGCGTATTGCGTTTTCTAAAAATTCCAAACGAGTTACCGCATGCAGTTAGACGCATGATTTCGTGATTTAACTGACACCCATGGAGATTTTTAGCCGGTTTTTTTAATACTATTATACAGGTTATTATTGACTGATTAATTCGGTAAAAATGTTTGAAATCGTCATATATGAACACGTCGTGAAATTTATTTAAATTTGATTTTTAAACGTATTTTTACTTCACAATAATAATCATGATTCCTAAATATTTAAAATTTAAAAATATCTTTTTAAAAATAAAAAAAAAACGGACAGTCGAACGCATATCGTGATAATATCTTGTTTGTACGATTTATTGATTTGTAAATATTAAATCAAAATGTACGCGTTTTATTTCTCTTCCCTAACGCGGCCAATTTTGCGTGGCCAGGAGCAGATTTTTTCACGGTAGCTTAGGATTTATTTTCGTGAAACCAAAAAAAATTTCTTGAGGCGCCGTAAAAGCATTTTTTTTTACGCATACAGTTAAACAAAGTATCTACTAAACGTAATCTTGTCAATATGTGTTTATTTTTTAAAACATTAAACTATAAACATCATTTTACTCACATACTCTATAATATGAGTATAGATAAATTTCTATAATTTTTAGCATGCATATTATATTTATCATCAAAGCGTTAAAAATTACCATACTAATATTATAGGTAGGTACCTATATTATACCTACTAAACGCGGTATTGAAATTAGAGAATAAAATACCTTACCGACATAATCTGATATTATCACTTGACATGCTTGATGTTTAATTTGTTAAACAAAATTATAGGCTTACAAATCATCAAACCCACGAAAGTCGTGAGCTCTCTTAAGCGGCTAGGCCCCGAGCAGTTGCCTAGCTTCCAACCTGTCCTAATCTGGAGCTGGCACGTGATTAAGGTAGGTATAACTGGCATCCACGGTGTAGGTGTGATAAGCACAAAAGCATTGTATATCAAGCGCGACCGTCCGTTCGATCTCATCGCCTTTAAACTCGCGCGCATAACAGAAAATTCGTCATAGTATGACAATAGGATGTACGCACGACATCGATACGTTAAAATTTACACGCCAATACCGTCCATCGTGGTTAACGATATAAGTTATAAATATGGAAGTATAATTTATAAAATATGTGCTAAAAACATCTAAATATGTGGGGAAAAAATGTAATTAAAAAAAAATACAATTCAAATTATTAAAATAATTAAATTATCAAAATGATTTGTTGCATTGAATTATTACAATTTATTTTAAATTAGCGAATGTTAAATGTCGCCTATTAGGTCTCAAAATATTTTTAAAACGGCTAAATGATCGTTCCAGATCAACCGATGTAATTGGAGCATATTTGAAGCGCATAATATCAGAAGGCGATAAATCAAATTTTTTAGAAGAGTGTCTGCCACTCATTATGTCATTGATTGTTTTAAAATCAATATAGCCTGGATTTTTGGATTTTTTTCTGTAACGGCATGAATTTTTTTTTTTACAATATCTCCTATGGGTCCGTTTACGAGTTTTAATTTTTCAAACGCCGATTCGATTAGAATTTGCATACTATCATTTAAGGACATATTTTTTGTTTCTAATTTTGTAATTGTATGTGCAATAAAACTAAAATTCACTGAAATGAAAATTAAATTATTTTTCAATTTTCATTTTGCATAATATTTTGAAATTTTCCAATAGCGATAGAAGTTTCTGGATCTAATTTTGAAATAATTTCTTGTATTTTCGAAAAGTGTTCACAATAATATTGAGCAGTTACCACCTAGTAATTATGGGTTCAGGTGGTAGAAAAATATCAGGGTAAAACTAAAGATAACTACTAAATATTTGCTTCAAGTGAATCGTCACAGTTCATAATGGCTGTTTTTGTCCACTGCAACATATGGCTTGAAAACGTATGAACGATGAAATGATAAAATATGTTAAAAAATATTTACAAGTTAGTGAAATATGTAAAAATATGTAATTATACCAAAATTGTAAAAATATGTAAAATAAAGTAGCATCATTTTAATAAGAATGATTTAAATCATGAACATTTCTTATCGATTCTTAAATATCTTGTTTTAATAAAAATATGCATTTACATGTAAATTCGTTCCCTAGTTATAACCATAAGCGTGCGCACGAGGTGAGCCGGTCGAACCGGGACTCGACCAGAATCTTATTAGCGGCACAATAAAATTTTAGATTTGTGTATGTATTTAATTATATTGATATGTTCTATGAGAACATGAAAATGTTTAACTTCAAAAGTACCTATATGTCTAAAAAATAAAAATTAGCACATTATTGTTGTGTTCACATACAACTTGATTTTATTTACACAGTTTTTAATTTACAATTAGCATGTACCTACCTACATTAATATGTTAAAAAAAAAGTATGGACACTGTCCAAGTATTAGTTAGCATTAGTTGTTCCAGGCTCGACCGGAAATTGAAGTCTGCGCACTCCTATAGTTATAATACTATAGTGTTATATCTATACCCAGGCCCGTATAGGCTCTGCTCGGGAAAAGTTTGTCCCGACTTAGTAATATATGGTCGAAAATATTTGAACACTCCAAACTCGTTGTTACTCTTAACATCTCAAAAATGTATATAAATATGAATTAATGACTTTATATTATTGAAAAATGGGCCGGTTAAAATTCTAAAACTCAGTGGGCCCGATACCTTGCCTATCCGGCGCTGCCTATACTGGGTATACGAACCGAACAACTAGCGAAAAAAATTAAGGCATATTATTATTTATTATTATTATTAAATGCCATTAAGAGCATTAGTAGGGGTCATAGAGAGGTATAATACGAGTATAGTTTTTATCTAAGTATAAATAATATGGTTTCTAATTTATAAGTTATAATATAACATAATTAAAAAAGCTTGAATAGGTTTTATGAATAATGTAGCGTCGAGTTTTTTTTGTTGTTATATTGTAGTTTTTTGTAAACAAAAACTGTTTAGTGTGTCAAATAAATTCGCAAGGTTGTAAGGACTAAGGAGCTTCAATTATTACAGTTCTATATCTAACTACTATATTATATATTTTCTAGCTATCCAATTCAACTGAACTACACTAGAAAAAAAGAATTAAGTATAACTATGATTAAAGTACTTTAACTAAATTGAAATAATAAATTACAATGTAGAAAGATAATTTTTACAAATAAAAATCAATTTATATTTCGATAGATCTTATTATAATTATGTTAATACGGTACCTACATATATCATACACAGGAAATGCCAGGTTTAAAACTAAAAGGTTGATTATTTTTAATAATATATATTTTTTATTTTTTTAAATATTGACAACCACTGAATACATTTTAAATTTAAACAAATTTTTAATTCTTGTGGTATAGGTATTTGTAATTCTATGTATAAAATATATAGGTGCATAAGAGACGATGTTAATGTTAGCCTAAAAATATACTTTTCAATAATTATATTATTGCTCAATTTAATTGTCACAATAACTTAATTAATTTTGCAAAAAAAAAAAAATTAATCATACATTTATAATTGAAATATTGATAAATAACTATTCTTTCTAGAATATCTAATATTTTTGCAGGTGTATAAATGTCTAAAGTAACAATACACTTTATGTCCAAATTATAATGCTGATATTATTATTTTATACAAATATTATTACATTAAATAATATAAAATTACACTTTTTACATTGTTAAGTATTATATTTTTCAAGTTAAGAAAATATAATATGTTTATATTTACACTAATAAATACAGTAAATTAATATGGAAATATTGTGATTATTGCACAAACTTAAATTGTAATTTATTGTGTTTTTCAATAATTTATAAACAATAGGTCATATATTAACAGGGAATGTTTAAAATACAACTATTTTTTAACGGTCTGAATATTCCTCAATAAAACAATATTTATTTAGTGTGTTATAGTATAGTATAATTTTTGACCCACCACACTTTTTTTATTTTAAAGTTTTTAGGCTCAAGTTCTATATGTACTTAATATTTTAATTTCAATAAATGTATAGTTAATTAGCAGTATTTATTGGTTTGAATTTTAACCAAATGCCATTTTCTGGTGCTATTAATAAAGATTTTTGACTGAATCTCATTGGAATATCGGTTTTATCACATGGTTCCACTTCATATTTGGTCAAAAGTTCAGTTAACGCTAATTTCATTTCCATTTCAGCGAATCGTTTTCCTAAAATATCAACGAGTTATTTAATTTCATAAACATTATTTATTATGGAAAAAAAAAACTCGAGAAAAACTCGTGCCTAACATTAACTGTTTATTTTTGAGTACATGAGTAACATAATACATACCTATGCATAAGCGAGGTCCATCGCCAAATGGCATATAAGTTCCATTTGGTCTTTTAGCTTTTTCTTCAGGTGAGAACCGTTCAGGATCGAAAGTTTCTGGATCAGGATAATATCTATAGTCGTGATGAATAGCATACGCAGGAATAAGAACTTTTGTTCCTTTTTCAATTACTAAAGTGTCATCGGGCACTTGGTAATCCTTCGTTGCTTCTCTAATTAGTGTTATTAATGGTGGATACTTTCGTAATGTTTCTGAAAAATAAAATTTATATGTATTCTACATCACAAAAATAATTATTTTATAAATGATAAAAAGTATTTGCTATATTTGACATGGCTTTTATATTGTATATTCTGAATTTTTAAGCCGAATTAATTAAGTTTAAGCAGTTCCCAGTAAGCACTTTAAGCTAGTGTTTAGGGCGGCAATTTCTCAAGGACTGCAAATAATTTTTATTATAATGTGTAACTAGAACTAAAAGAAATGCAACTAATTATAAAATTTTTTTAGACCAACAGGATTGTGCTTATATTGATTTATATTTTAAGTTTTCCAATTTCAAAATCTTAGAGTTGCCCTATTATATAGTATAGCTGCATTATTTATAAATTTTTATCAATATAAATTTTATTTCTTTATCATGTTGTACATATACAACTTGACAATAGACAAGTGGATATGACCATGTAACTCGTATATATTATTTAAAAAAAATATTGATTAAACGAAAAAACTATAACTGTATGCTTTATAGTTATTAGTAATAATATTTTTTAGACTATAAAAATATTTACCTATATTAAAAGGCGGTAATTTGTTTAGTGCTTAAAGCGGCACTGAGTTTATGGGTATATATATTTTTATATTTTGTCAATGATAAAATCGATTATAACGTATATATACTGACCAGCTAATACCATTTCCAAGTAATGTAATTCTTTTAGAAATTCATCGTTATTTCACCACTATGTTTAATCTTTGTCGCATTCATTTCTTCTCGTACTTTGTCTTGTATTGGTTTTTTCAATGCTAGTTCGTACAAGCAAAAACTCATTGCCGTAGACACTGTTTCAAAACCAGCAGCAAATAGAGCAAATGCATTGGCCACGATATCCGTCTCTAAGAATGTCACTAAATATATGAAATAGATTAATGCCTAAATGTTTGATGTTCAATAAAAAAATAAAATAATTTGGATAGTTAAATAGGTATAGTATAAAGTAACCTGTAAGTTTCTAAAGCTTTTTCCAATTAGTAATGTACGTATATTATATAAATGAATGTTTATCTGTTATTTGTGTGTCTTTATTTATACATTTTTAAACCGATAATACGATCGCGATTAAATTTGGTGCATATATAGATTAGACCTCTGGGAAGAAAATAGGTTAATTGTAAAAGGGGAGGTTTAACACGGGAAATACTCAAGCAGGAGTTTTGAGATTTACGCGATGGTATTGTTGAGTTCACATTTGATTTATTTGTGTATGCTCCAGAAGGAAAATCAAAAACCTTGTGTATCCAAATGCACTTTAATAAATATCATTCAATAAAAAACTTATTATTTTATAGTTGGTATTTTAATGTACAACGATGTGCACGGGAAAATCTAGTAAATTATACATATTGTTTAACGGAACCATGTATGTAGGTATCGGTTTGGAAACGATATTTTTTGCCCTAATAACACAATTGTTTTAAATATTATATTTCTGTTTCTATTCACAACGTTTATAATAATCGATGTTAAAGTTTTAAATTATTATTTATATTTTCTCTAGGGCAACATACATAATATATATATATATATATATACCGAGACATTTTGACTGGTCTTAAAACGTAATACCGATTACCAATAGGGGCGAGATAACGTACCTACTATTTACTTTACAGGTACCTATATTATACATTAATATTATTATATCGTCAATAACCCATGGTCATACCTGACGGTTCGGTCTTGTTGACGACGAGGTCGGTCCTGGCTTGGATCAGCGACTGCATGAGGTCGTCCCTGACCAGGCCGTGCTCCTGCCGGTACCGCATCGTATCGGTGAACGCGGCCATGAAGAACTGGACGACTTCCTGCGGGTAGTCGCTGACACGGATCGCACGCCGAAGGGCCGGCGAGATCAGCCAGATAAGGTCCTTGATCAGCATGCGGAACGAAGGCTGGAACACGGCCTTGCCGTTCCGGCGGAACTCGGACTGTTCGTCGCTGATGGCGTTCAGCTGCAGTCCGAACGCGCACGTGCCGATCACGTCGGTGGAATACTTTCCGAGCACGTCGCGCACTTCTATCGGCCCGCCCGTGGCCGGCACGTCGGCGGCCACGTTGCGCATCAGCTGCTCGCTGCAGGCGGCCACCTGGCCGCGCATGTGCCTCAGCTTGCCGGCCGTGAACACGGGACTGAGCTTTTGCCGCATCACCTTCCACTTGGCGCCCCTCATTTTGAACAGCCCGTTGGCCAGCGGGTTCTCTTCCGGGCCATCCGTGTGTATCCCGTGATCGGTGAAGTGAGCAAAGTCGCCGATCAGCACGCGGTTCACCAGCGTCCGGTCGCACACCAACAGGTATGGCGTACGCATTTGGTACATGCCGACGTACGGGTGACCGCGAAACGCGTCGTAGATCCGGCCGAACATCCGGATCTGGTGTTCGGTGCCCAGCGCCCTGCTGCCTATGTTGCCGAACAGCGGCACCGTGGGCCGCACGTACGGCACGCCCCGGTCGCGCCAGTAGCCGAACGTGGCCGTGGACCAGTGATATGCGAGGGCCGTGAACGTCGCCAGGAACCCGACCGTCCACCAGCTGGTCGCCAGCTCGAACAGTAGCTGCATCGCGGCGGACACGGTCGTCATCGCGAGGCGATCCGACGAGTTACAGGGAAGGTAGTCGGGACGATGAGAATTTCAGTGATTTTTTATTTTTTTTTTAAAGTCGTGGTCTTGATACGAACGCGCGGCCACTGCGCTCCGACCGTACCGCAACAGGATAATAAAATACGGTCTTCACGAGCGGCTGCACATGGCTATTGTGTCGTTGTTTTTGCAGTTATTATTGTTCCAAACGGATTTTTTCGATGTCCTCCTCCTGCGTCGCGTCCCTGTCGCCGCGATGACTAGTGACGTCGATAAAACTTTAATATGAATCAAACACAAGTATACCTATATACTTATGATCGACGTATACGAGTCGACTCGATGCGTCGATTAAAGGAGATAATGAATTCCGACGTGGCTTTATACGCCGACGGCGGCGTGGCCTAGGTCGCCGACCGTAAATGACTCACAGTTATTGATAAAACAATGTTTGTGCCGTGTTTAGAAGTGTGCGGTCTCATACGTGTTATTCATATGCGTTCTCTAGAAACTCCAAACGAGTCGACCGCAAGCAGACAGACGCATGATTTCGTGCTTTAATAACTGACGTACGTCTTTAACTGACCCACGGAGACTTTAATCGGTTTTGTAAGCCTATATAGTTATTAATACCTACTCTTTTATCCAATGAAACTTTCTGAAATTGTCGTATTTGAATACGTCTTGAAGTTTACTTAAAATCGACCTTCAGACGATTCTTACTTCACTATTATAATCATGATTTTAAAATTCTTAAAAATTTTAAAATTTAAAATTTAAAAATGTCGTTTTAAAAATCGAAAAAACTGGTCGACCCCACGCTTAATATCACGTATGCACGACATCGACACATTAAAATTTACACGCCTATACCGTCCCGTGACATCGTATAGTTAACATTAAAACATTATAGTGTTATATACCTATTACCTATAACCGAACCGAAGGACTTGCATATACCCCGCTATACCCGTGGTAACTTTTTGTATACCATACACCGAGCGCGCAGATATATGATATATTTTTACGATGAGGCGTAGGAAAAATACGGCTCGCAAGTAAAATACACATAAATCGGTGGCGTACATATGCGATATCTGTCGTCCGGAAGAATCATGACCGCGCGTACGCAGATTGTTTGCTCATTGATCGCGTCGGCTAATTTATTTAGAGGGATAATATACACGCGAATATACACGTGTGCAGTATAATATTATGTGTACATGGTGTGTGTATGTGCATATCCGGAGACCATTGTGTACAGCCCTCGTGGGGATACGAAATTTCTCACTGATCAAGTCATTTGTACCGTCGAATCCTGCCGCCAGCCCGGTTTCGCGTGCGCACCGATATACTCATCTCGACGACCCGGTCCCGCCGCCGCGTCATCATCCGTCTGCTGCTGCTGTAGTCCCCGTATAATAATAATAATAATATAAAGCTACGGATGCTACGATCGGGAACGCGAGTTTTCCGTTCCTGCAGGCTGGATCGTCGCCGCCATATTGGTATATAATATTATATTCACCCGTCATTTTACATCCGATTTATATTTAATAATAAAACGTACCTATATAATATAATATAATATTATAAATGGCAATGTAGATATTATAATAATAATAATATTAATATGTAGGTAGAAGATACACTATATACTAGGGATGGGCAACTCAAAGTTACTAGATTGCCAATTTTTAGAAAATTTAAATCGAGCGAGCCGTCGCATAGAAAGCAAAAATAAATTCTTTTATGAGGTGTTAAAAGCTCTATTTTCATCATCAATTTTACGCTTTTTTGAGGATGTTATTAGAGCACTACAAAAACACGAAAATAATAAATTCAATGACAGGACTTCACTAATGATACGAAGAAACTGATATAATTAAATAGGTCGGTACAAATAGTTATGGTTAAAAGCAATACGTATACATGTACACGTATGTACGTGTGCATATAATATATATAGTGTGTATAATGTATACACTATAATATTATGACATTTAGACATTTAACGTTTTTCAATACCAGATAACAACTATTATATCGATAACATATAGAATATAAAATATACAGTATAAACGATAAACTTTTAAAATTGTATGATGTACCTAATTTGGAAATGTAGGACAGACTAGATAAAAAGGCTAGCGGTTCACACCCGGAAGTGGTCAAAGTCGCTTAAAACAACGTTTTTATAATTACGTATATTATGTTGCTCTGGTAATACGATAGACCGAGATAGAAATCCATTCGATAAATCGCGAGTTTAAAAATCAAGACATTTTCAACGCATACTTCGGCAGTTCTAAAAAAAAATCGAATAGGTACTTTTTCGTTATCGCCAAATTCGTGAAAATATTTCGATGCACAGGTTTGAATACCTGTAGTCGAAACATATAATTTAATAAGTTGTATAATATCTTAGTTTACCTACTATTTCACGAAAATTATAAAAATATATTTTTATTGATTTTATTCAGAAACTGATAAATTTTTTATTTTTTATTTAATAATTGACATAAACATCGCCAACGTCAGTCAATTAGATTTAATAATAAAAAAAAAAAAAAATTATAACTAATATGCATTATGCAATATCGTAACATGTAATGTGAATTTACATAATATTTTAGATTTTTGTAGTGCAATTATTTTCCCTTCTATATAGCTTACAAGCTATACTAATAATACATAATACGTATAATAATACACGTATACGTAGGTATAATATATTATTATAGGTAGACAATATAATATTATGCACACGCTACACACGTCTACCTACCTGCTACAGGAAACGTTTATTCGCCGGAGTTTATTTTTTTTCCCTGCCAGACCAATTGATATGCGTATATCTCCATAAAACGTCCATTGTTTAAACATTTGTTTTTCGCTTCTCTCCCCTCGTCACGTTTCACCGTTGTAAATCTCATTTGTATCTAGACCAGGATTGTAAACGAAAAAAGAAATCAAATTAAAAATCGCATATCGTACCGATGACGAATTGCTCGATCATTTCAAAGCGAACCGCTCGTGTAGCGTATGTATAATAATATAATATGTATAGGTACTATAAACTCGATGGCATCGAGAATCGAGACGGCGAATTGTTTATATTATTTACTTTTTAAAATGTAAAAATATTACTATTGTTTCTGAAGCACAACAGATTGCAAAATAAGCAAAACCGATTTGGTTATAAATGGAAATTATGTAATTAATGTACCTAAGCAATTTTTTCCCTAACAATTTACCTACATTGAAAAGTTATCGTAAAATTAATTAACAAATTTTACACCCCGATTACATATTTTATACTCAAATACTCAATAGATATAATTTATAATTTTAAAATATATATTCATTTATGGTTATTAAACTATAATGTATCAACATTTAAGTGATGAAGTTCAAAACTTCATACATACCAACTGTTATAAAATATAAACAACTTAATAAATCTATAAATTATATGTCTAGCTTAGATAACCTAGTTAAAAACTGATAATATATTTGCACTAAATAAAAATAAAAGCATTAATTTAAGTACTAATTAAAGCAAATATTTATTTTTATTATTGGAATACTGATATTTTTTTAATTGGCTTATTAATCATTATCTAGTACCTTATTATTTATTATCTAAGTTTACTATTTTACTCTTTTAATAATACTCTTTAAAAAGAAACAACCGTTGAAAATATAATTAATATCAATATTATATATAAAAGTCTAATACTACTTACTCACTGATCACTGTATCTGAAAAACTACATAACGTATGAACTTGAAATTTGGAATAGTGGTTCCTCTAATATTTTAATGGCGCAATAAGAAAGGATTTTAAAAAATGTGACATTTAAGTGGATTAATTATTAATAACTATTTACCGCCAATAGGTACGTATTGTGCAGCACGGTGGCTCTCGGGTTACCCACAACCTATAATTTTCGTCAGTCGTGTAGTTAAGGATTGTTCCTTGAAGTTAAATTGATCGTTAAAAATAATCTCACACATCGCGCATACATCAATATTCTTATTCTACAATAAATATAAAAAAAAAAACAAAAAAAATACACGTGGGCAAAGCCAGGCAGCTAGTTTTAAGTACATACAATTAATACGCACAATTGCGATTCATAATAATACATATTTGTTATATTAACTTGTTATTGTGAATGTAAATCACGTGATCGTTTATATTTGTAACAGGGTCATAAGGTTACTAATATAGAAGTATAAACACCAAATTTACTCTGTGTTCACTGCATTATAGTGTTGCTTGTGTGTAGGTACGTCATGTATATCACATAAGCATAGTAATTATTACATTGTCAGATGAAAATTTACCTTTCATACTTAGATATGTGTTTAGTTATAGTGAAATATTACTTATTATTATTGTAACTAATTAAGTTGCTTATATTATTTTTTGTCGATCCACATTCAATAAAAACAACAACAAAATATTTTAGAAAATAACTATTTTTAACAAAAGTTTGGTAACTTTAAATTTATCATACCTAAAAGGTTAAACAATTAATAAAATTGAAAGTTCCATTGGAATGATGATGTATGTCTTCGGTAAAGTGTAAGAAAACTAAAAAAGATAAACATTATTAGTACTTAATAATTATTTTTTTAATTTTCATACTATATACATTTATTGTTTATTATTAATTTATTTTATTGCCTTAATGGTATTCAAATTTTGTGTTTATTGATCTCGTTAAATTTTCAAATATTATTTTTCAGTTATAATATAATGTGATAAAAAATGTTTTGAAGTTCGTAATTGAAGTTATCAATACAAAAATAGATGAATGCTTTTAGTAATTTTTTCGCTTTAATTAAGCAATTTGAAGACGAATACAATATCGGTGGCTGCTCAAATAAATATACTAAATATAGGTATTAAATATTCGCTAAATTGCTACAAATACGAAAATTAAAAGCATTATTTTTCATGCCTGTTGATTTATTAATTAATTTGAGGTATTATTCTAGAAACGAGTATATTTAACATTTATGTAAAACTAAAACATTGTTTCACCTATTAAAAAATACTTTGAGCGGATATAACCAGAATTATATGAGATAGGATGAGAAGTAGATGTCAACTTCTATTATTTTCAATATGAAATTTTTTAGTCATTTAAAAATGCTTAGGTAGACCAATAATAATATACGTAATTGAGTGATATAATGATATTATGTGAAAAAAATACTAAATATAGTTATACACAACATTTTACAACCAATTCAATATATATTATATGTATAGGTATTTCTTACAATTTAAAATTATATCATAATAATATAAAATTTTGTATTTTCAATTTAATCGTAATATTAAAATGCAATTTTAGTTTTATTCATTGGAATTACCGCATACCTAATAATACTCAGTGAAAAATATACCTAGATATTGCATGTTTAGTGCAAATTATAGGTACATACAAACCTATCGTACACCATAGTCCATAATATATAGATATATATATTATATATATTATACGAATTAGTGTATGACATATTGTTGCATATTCTTTGTATCAAATGAAGTAATACTTAACTACGTGAATATAAAATTTCCGCTTCATCAATACGACAATACTAATTAAAAAAAATAATTTTTAATCATTTCGTAATAGTTAAGTAAAAATGTAAATGTAAATGTGTAGTATGTTCTTAAGTTAATGTATATTTCGTGTACGTAATTCGAAGTAACTTAACTATATATGTAGATTCAATTGTCACCTATATATTTATGACGCATCATAAAAATAATTTTTATTTTCAATAAATTCAATAATAGTTTAATATGAGTGCAACAGATCCCTTTGAAAGTTGAAATTATAGTCTATTAAATATTTATTATGTGTACTGTATAAAGTTACACATAATATGTATATATAGCCATAATTAATAATAATTAATAAAGATAAGTAAGGACTTACAGTAATTGTTTATTATTTGGTTAAATATCCACCGATAAAATGTATATATTGTTACGATTCATAAAAAAATTGTGATTATTTTGCAAGTTGACTAGTATTTTTAGTTCATGCAATGACTGCGAATAATTTAAATTATACGTAAAATACGGTAGACGAAAGTATATTGAATTTTAATAGAGTTAAACTATGTTTTGGTCCATAAAATAATAAAAGATACCAAGTGTGAATAATTCAAAAAGAAATATTAGCAAATAATATAGTAAGTTATAAAATGGTTTTATGTAGAGTTAAATTTTTAGTAAGAATCAATATCAGTAGAGTTTAATGTGATAGGTATTTTGACATATTATACAACTTTAAATTGTTCATTACTTAGTACTTTTATACTGTCATAGTGTCATATTAGGTTTTAATCAAAAATTATGAACGTATAGGTTTTAATTTTTTTTTTTTTATTGAATAATAGTACTCTAAAAGCGTGATTGAGTAGTTTCATTATGTATAGAATACGCATAAAAATTTACAAATCGTATTTAGTTTTATAGAATTTTAAATATTTAAGTTTTTATATTTCGATTTTAAAATATCAAAATTTGCTCAATTGATATTCACTCACTTACACTTATACGCAGAACAGTTTATGTTCATTGTTCATAGGTTGATAATGCATTGTTTGTGGTTTTGATTGTCTTAAAAAGTATTTTTCAAAAAATTTTGTTTCTGAAAAATAGCTGTGTAACTGTCATGCTTTTATCAATGTAGGTATAAAGTATTAATCGTTCTAACCAATACACTTCAAAATGTGAACTGATAAAATTGTTGTAGGTATATAAAAATAAACATAATAATATAACGTGTTAGTTTTAGGTAGATATTCCCTGGAAAGTCGAAAAACTATAGTTATACTAGTGCACGATTAACTTAATGTTTAATAAAGTGACTCAATGAAAGTCTTGATTACCAATTGAACTTAAATAAAATGAAAATAACTTTTATCATCATTAGTAACTCGTTGTTAATAATTTTGATCGTCCCAATCAGAAACACCAAAAATAGTAAGAACTTATTCTTTATACTAAATGTACCAATATAATATAATACATATTATGTGTGTACAATATGAACAATATATAATCAATATAATATGTACTTTAACGATTAATCGTCATCTCTCGCGTTATATATGTATTATATTATGTGAATATAATAATATTACATAAGATTGCTGCAGACTCGCCTGCAGTGCGTATATTTTGTTGTTTCACTCGCCGACGAACAGATTCAATCAAGCACCCTCGCGCCATTGGTAGCTACCTTTACGATGTATTATTGTTTTGCCGACGGTTTGCTTTTTTTTTTCATTTGTTCTTTTACAGCAACCTCCCACCTTGCGGACGACGAAGACGGGCGGCGGCGACGTCGACGACGACGGCGTGGTATATACGAAAAACTATTATAAAATATTAATTTCGTCGGTGGGGTATATGTGTGTGTGTGTGTGTGTGTGTGTGTGTACAGTTGCGGCCGGTCGAGGGAAGGAAAACTGGCAGTGCGATAAATATACGCGTGTGCGTATAATTTCGTCGGCCGCATCGGATTGAATTTTTTAACGGCCGCTGAAAACAAAAGCCGAGGGTGTATACTATGTGTGTGTGTGTGTGTGTGTGTGTTTGTGCAGGTACAAGAGAACGCGTAAAAAAAAAGACGGTAAAAACACACGCAAGCAAACAAATGTATACATAAAAACAAAAAAAAAAAAAAAATAATAATAATAATAAAAAAAAAAAAAACACTATATACCAAGACGGCGGTGAAGAATTAATTCGAAGGATCGTGTATATATAGGGGATGGCGGTGTCGCGGGATCGAGAGCGGCAGTGGTGGCGGCGATGAACCAGCGTAGAAAAGTTATCGGTCTTGTGGGAGAGCTGCTACGAAGGTGTGGGGGCGCGTCGTGACATCCTTGTGTGTGTGTGTGTTCGTGTGAGAAAGAGAGAGTGAGATAGTGTGTTTGTATACATACACGAGCAGCGTTATATAGGTATAATACGACGGCGTGTACACGATGCTCGACGGCGGTATTATTAATAAATATTAAAACAGTCTGAGGCGAAAACGCGGCGCGCGTTATTAACTCCGAGTTTGGCGTACAATAATTAAACACTCCGCCTCGAGGACCGGTGCTGCAGGTCTTGGCCGTGTCCGGCAAACAGCGTTTATAATTGCCCATAAAGGTATCGTCTGCAGACATCTTTGCAGCGTCCGCTTCTTCTGTTGGCACAAGTCGGTCAGGAGGCGTCGGCGGGTTATGCAAGTCCGTGCGCGAGGGATATGGGTGTATACATATATACACGTAGCTACTACTACTACGTACCTAGGTGTAGGACGAGCACCACTATAAAAAAGTAGACACGTTATTAATGTTTATAGACGCTTTTAAATTCCTCGTAAAAATACACATCCAATTTGGACGTTGTAATCTATTGATGATGGACGTCACGTAGACTTATCTCGGTTGTAGAATTTACCCGCTATTAGAGCAGTGGACATGCTGTTGAAGCTGAAAGATATCTTAATATTATTATTGTCACATTTTATGAACAAAAATATTGAGAAATTTTCAGTTAAATTGTCTCCAGTGAAAATGAACGTGGCACGAGTAAATATAATATTGTATCATTGACAGTAATATTAAAAAAAAAATAATATCAATTTTTAAATTAATTAAAAATGCATATTATAATACACGTATATTGATGATGTGCACTGATTAATGATGATTGTATCCATTATCACTTTGGTAGTATTTATATAATAACATACATGAATATTATAACCAATCGACGGATATTTTTTATTTTTTTATAGGTACTTTTAATATGGAAATAGCAAATGTTTTCTGTTTAATCAGTCTAAACGAGTTTATACCTAATAAAGTGATAGTGTTGGACATGAAGTTTGGAGGCAAAAAATCTACTTAAATAATCCATTGCAATGAATAAGTTATCAAACGAGCTCAATGATGGTCGGATACGGTGGTGGCTTTATTATCTATTTACGGTACGGCAAGAACGCGCAATTTTCTTATTTACCTTGGAACGAGCGAATGCGATGGTCTATAATTGTATTCAAATTTATAGATAATAAAATATTTTACTATATTTTACTTTTTTACTTTAGATTCATCGATAGGAGATGATATAGATTACAAATATTCAGTTTTTGATTAATTTTGTTTTTACGTCAAATCAACAGTGTTCATTAGAAACCTAAATCAAAAAATTAATATCTATTGAATTTCTAAGATGCAAGTTAAGCTATGCAACTTTTCGATGTTTTATAAACCATATATTGGAAAACAAAATTTCCCTACAACAAAAATAAAATGTAAAAGTATGTGATATAAGACCGTTATAAAATGAAAAGCTTTCTTCCTAAGCTCTAAATCTAAAATTTCGTTATTCATAGCTACTTTTTGTTGTTTCAGTGCGCATATAATATCAAAAACACAAATTATAAAATTTATTTTTTCTATTTTACAGTAGTCCGATATTTATGAGTACAAACTATTTTAGAAAAAGTCTTGTTATGCGTAATTCATAAAACAACTATTTACATTTTTCTAAAAAAATTCAAATATAATAGATATATGTATAGTTCGATGATTCTTCAATGCTAAGGCTGCTTAGGCATACTTTACCTATTATTATAATAGTTAACGAACAGTAAAGAAGATCTTTCATTACAATTAATAGTGATCGATAAATTTTTCTGCGGGAGATTCATTGTCTTTTTATTTAAAAATATAAAATATGTATATATAATCAACTGGACCGATTCGAGTCAACGGCGATATACGTATTGAAGAAATTATATTTCAGACACATCTGGAGGAAATAATAATAACAGCTATAGAGCATTATGGAATTCGGAAGAAGACAAGTTTCCAGAAAGAATGAGAACGACGAAATGTGGACGTGCCGGCGGGATCCGGATGGACGGCGAGAGTACGAGAGCAATGGTTTCCGCGCGTGTATATAAGGTCGCAGCGGACCGGCTATACGCGCACGGAGGAGAAACCGAGTGTCGGTGTTAAAGTGTATGCGCTCTCGCGTGTGTGTGTGTGCGTGTGGGTTTTGGGTGTGTGTGTGCGTGTGGGTTTTGGGTGTGTGTGGGTGTGTGTATAATCGGCAAGCAATCAAGATAGACTGTGTCAATATAGCACCCCAGGGGGCTGTTTAGACAATTTTGACGAAAGAATGGCGCGCGCGGTAACTGCGAGATATTTGCGACGTGACTGAAGGTGAACAATAACTTCGACCCCGGTCGATCTTCAATCCCCTCACCCCTCCACGACTTTCCATCGACATCGAGACTTCTCAGCGTCTGTCGTCCGACGTCGTTGTCGGTTTCTCAACGTCATAATACGTATCAACTTATTTTTTTTTTTCGTTCCGTCTCTATCGCGTTTCCTTTTCTTTATTCTCGTATCATATTATTATTATTATTACATCGAAAGCCGCAGCACACCTTCGACGGTATATGATGCGCTACCGCCGCCGCCGCGTGTTTATGACGCGAAATGCGGTAGTTTCGGCTAAACGTTTTACAAGGCGCTTTCGACATAAAAAGAAAAAAAGAAAAACGAGCGCGTATATACACGTCGTTTTAACACCGTACGCCACCGGTACGTATATATATAGGTATGCCGGTATATAGTATATAGTGGTATACCGCGGTCGAGTTTCTTCCCCGTCCGTTCCGGCGTTTTTCGCTCTGCCCGCCCCGAACCGAGTTCCTTGGGGCCAATAAAGCGCCGCGAGTTTATTGCCTCGCCGATCGGACGAGATTTGGGTCTGGTTAAAAAGTTTGAACAGGCTTAACGACGGGGCAATATAAAGAGTGAGTGCCATGTTTGTGTGTGTGTGTACAATACCAACGCCTCCGCAGCCACCGCTATATACCCACCCTATTGGATAATTGAACACGACCGTCGCCGCCGCGGTCACAAAATAATATTATAATCGGACAGTTGACCGTCGTGTCTTAACTGTATACAAGATAAAGAGCGCGAAAAATATAGATTATATTATTGAGAAATACGTCGTCCTACTATTGCTTCAGTGCGAGTCAAGTGAAACCGTAATAGTTGTCAAAATATTGTGATCATCAAAATGAAACCACATATTATTATAACTATACTATTGTAAATACACATTTTGTTCAATAAATTTGCTACCTCATATTTTTAGTTGTTTTTAAGTGATTTAGTTAAATGCAATTACAATGATCGGGTTGTGTGATCATTGTAATCGTTTCATTATCGGTTATTTATAATCTACAAACAGGTCTCTATGATTTCTAATACAGGTACCTAATATTTTAAACAAAACTAAACACGTTTTTTGAATTGGGGTATTATTTCGGTAAATCTTGATTACTTTTTCATTATAAATTATCTAAAATTAAACGACAATTTTTATAATTTTTATTCGGTTTACAACTTAAGTTGAACTATATTTATATGTTGTTATAGTTAATAAGTTAATAATGTAATAATGTCTTATTGTATATAAATTATTATAATTTACTTTTAATTTGCATAAGATAGTTATTTTATTTTAAAAACTAAATATTGTTAAAATTATTATCAGCTTTTGTGGAATAAAATAATATTGTAATAAATGTATATAATAATTATAAATAAACACAATTTAATTTATTAATTTTTATTTTTATTAAACAGTAGTTGTAATTACTACTTATTGTTTTTTATAAATGTACCTATAGGTAATGGTTTTTGTGTTTTAAATAGTAATATCTATACATATTATAATAGTTAATAACCAAAATTTCTTAGCCAATAGGTTATAATTTAAAATGCATAGCTTAAAAATATAAAAATAAAAGTGTAATTGTACATACGTAACTTATTTTAGCAAAATTAAATAATAGAAGTAGCTTTTCTGTAATATTAATCATGTTGACTGATCTTATGAAATAGTAGTTAACTATTGATAATTTTCAAACAAAACAATATTTTTAAATTTTTATAATTTTTATGGACTTTTGAATACTATATGGATGTTTTTTAATTTTGATATAATAAATTAACTACTCTGGACAAACATTGATTTTAATATCCCATTTAAATTTCTTTATAACTGTTATCTACATATAATCACTTGGATTAAGTGTATATCTCATACCATCATATTTTTCTTTATAACAGACACTATCATAACTATATGGATATCACTATAACCTACGAGTTAGGTAAATTATTATAATTTTATTATTAATTAATAAACTTTTGAAATTCTATTTATTTTATTTTTTATTTTGATAATAATATGTAAATTTACACTATATGTTTGTATACTTTTATACCTATATTATATGTATTTAATTATCTTCAATATGTTAATCACAGTTTTAAAGTTAATTTTTGGTGTTGCTTTTATTATGTGTATCTGTACTTAGTGTACTTTGAACTTTATGAATTAATATAGATAATATTATAATATATATATATATATTTTTTTTTTGTCAAAGGGTTGAGTATATCTATATTATATGCCCAACCCTAAGCATCATCAAACCTCTAGGTGGTTCTTTCGTGGGAGCGATTTTAGGACAATATTATACAACTTTAAACATAAATAATTCCAGTGCCAAAACAGGGGTTTGAAACACATTTTTACTCATAACTTAACCAATTATGAATATAACTCGGATGAAATTTCGTATAAATGCGTAAAATATTCAAAAGCAACGAAAAGGTCTGTAATTTATGAGGGAGTTTACATTTTTAATAAATACACAATTTTCCTTTTCAAGCGATATACTTTTCTGGTACAAATGATTCATTTTCAACGATAATAATATTTTAATCAACTTAATTATACATTTATACTTTCATATAGTATTTTATTATACTATTTGAAACTCGAGTATCAAGCTGTTAAATATATAGAGTTAGACTATATGTAAGGTTGTATATCTAAATATCTCGATGAAAAGTGGATAACTTGAAAATCTTCAGTGGAGAATATTTGTCTGAATAATATAATTGTTTACGACAGATGAGGTGAAATATAAAAAATTACATTGCACCGTACAATGAAAATACACATACAAAGTGACTTATCAATTGACTCACAAAGCTGACTTCAAAAATGTAGATACAGACTATAAAATAAGTTCATGAAAAAACATGATATATGAATATGGTTCATTACATATACATGATTTACGTTATTTTTTTAAAAATGCTGTACAATATATTATTTAAAATTAAGAATAAAAGTATTAATCATAAAGTTTGATATGTGGATAAAAATAATATGGCTGTTTGAGGGGTATGATGAATGTTCTTTTTCTTATTATTATTAATTTTTATAACTATTACAATGTAATTTTATAATTATTGTATTATTTAACTAGCATTAGCGTACTTCGGAGGTGGTAAGTTGAGCCTTTCCTCCGCCCATCCACCAACATGACCAACACAATAAATTTTTTAATAATAAATTATTATTAGAAAATTTTATAAATAATAAACTCTTTTCTAATATTATAAATAATATACATATTTCATAAAAATGTATGATAACTATTAAATTTTAAAACTTAACTATTGAGGTATGAAAGTAACCAAATGCTAAATACTTGTAAAGCCATTTCGATGTATTAATTATAATACGCGATTTGCTCATTTCAGTTTAATTATAATATAAAAGTCATTTACATTTTTTTTTAAATATAAATACAATAGGTACATAATATGCAATATTGCAGCCAATTAATTAACCGATGGTTTGAATTTATGATTGCATGTTACTGATTGAAAACGTAGTTGGACACGAATAGGCCAAGGACGCGTATAAGTGAATGAGCGCTATTGTAAATTTGTAAATTAATAAGGAAATGACTACTCCTGTGAATGATTCAATGATATGATTAACGTGATTAAAAAAATTAACAAATGAAAATTAGATTTTGTTGTATAACTTAAATTTATATTTTGCTTCATGTTAAATAATTTACCTTAGTTATTACTTGATAAATCACAATAATTATATTTTTTTTCAATATCACAAATTATATGTTGGTATTCTTTTTTCAATATAATAAAATATTTTTGTGATGCATTAACTTTCCCATGTCATGTTTAAACACCAGAGGTATTCAAACTATTTCATCTCATGGCTATTTTGTGTCTTTGTAAAACCTTTACGGCAAAATAATTAATGACAAAAATCAGTGTTGATACTCGTATTTTAATTATTCATTATTTGAAGGATTTAAAAAAAATTATAAATAAAAAGATAAATAGTATAAAAAAGTAATTAAAATTTTATGCTTAGTAAATATAAATTAATAAAAAAAAAAAAATTTATACTTAGTATTTTAATAAAACGGATGAGCTTGTTTATGTTATATAATATGCTCAAATCGTGAGTCTAGTTTGAAAATAGCTATTCTCATTTAAGTCTCAACATTCGCTTTCGAACGATATTTTATTTTAATTACAGTCAATGCAAAAAATCCATTTCACAAAGATAAGTAGGTATGAAATTTCAAAAGGTATTACATTTTCAAAGCTTTGTTGGTCAATTCTGGTTATTATAGTTTCACATATGTCCAAAATTGGGCTAACGGCGGTGATACGAATAAGGTCATAATTATGGAATCTGATGTCAAATCGATCCACTTTTTTATATTCAATAGATGATATATTTGTTGGTATGTCAACACTGAAGGTATCATTGATCTATTTTTTTTTGTTGAATGTTTTGTGAAAAATAGTGAAAATAAACACTATTGTATGCATTGATTATTGTATTATAATTGTAGTGATAGAATTGTAGAAAAGATGTAGAGATAGATGAAATGATTACTGTATTAAATGTTATGGATTTTCACAAATTTTATTTTTTTAATATATGCTTTACTTACTTACTTACTTACTTACTTACTTACTTAGGTACTTACTTTTTTGTATAAGTAGGTACCTATAGGTATATTAATCGTCGTGCGCAAATTTTTTATGATATTATTATATATTGGAATTACATAAAAAATGTAGTAGATTTTATTTGTATTTTAATAAAAAATAACTATTAAAAAAAACCACCCAAAATATATGTTTTAAAATTAAATTCATTGATCTGTATATTAGAAACGCATAACTATAAACAATAGTAGAAATATGTGATATTAAAGTAAAATACTACATATATAGCAGGCAATATAGATAGGTTATGTTAGGTTAGGAGTAATGATTTTAAAACTCATACAACTGTATCAAAAACCAAGTGGAAAAATAAACTTTTAAATTTATTGTTAGAAAAGTTAAGTGAAAACAAAACGAAGCACCGGAACGTATGTTTTTTTTTAATTCACGACAATATAATATATTAATATGTAAACAACATTTTTTGTTTGGTTTATAAACGAATTTTGAGTTATAAATAGACATTGATTTTGTGTTACGGAAAAATAAAATTAAGTCGATCGAAAACATACATGCTAATAATATTATATAACATATGTTTTATGTATATTACGTTCCTACGTATTATATTATATATAGTTAAAGTTCGATGATCGGAGTTTGCTAATATCGTCTGCGTCACTGGGCTTTTGTTCCATTTTCCAACGTGCTTGTTGGATACATATATATATATGTACAGTTAGTTTATGAATAATGTTGTTAATGTATTTATGTTTTCAGAAATGTGATTTTAGTGAAACTATATGCATTGTCGTTGGAACGTGAAGTCGCCTCTCCAGAGAAATGACGGGAAACAGTTTTTTACGAAATGTCTACATTTTCGAATTAAAACTCATTCGTTATTCATGTATAGTATTTTTTATTTGTCAAACCCACGGGGAACTCTTCGATAATATCCACTGAATGTCAGATCATATATATATTTGCAGTATATTATATTTAGTCTCTAAGGTTTCTCGTCAATTCAAATCAAAATTATCCGTAAATAATGCATCGCCGGTGTATCGGTATGGGTACGTTCAATTTAATGAAATTATTGTTGTGTCAATAGAGTATTGTCATTAATACAATCGAAAGGTCCGACTTATAACTATTAAGTGATGATGGAAATTAATAATTATTGATGTATCAATACAAAAAAGCAAAAATCAGTTATTATCATATAATACCTACCTTTGTTCGAAGAAGGTTTTGTCCTTGCAATAATTCTTTTTTTCAACCAATTATTTGTTCAAAACTTAATTATTAAATTGAAAAGTAGAATTTACTTTTAAATACGTTATTGAAATATTTTTTTGTGACGTGAAAATTATAATTATATAGTTATTATTAAGCCAGTTAAAAAAAAAAAATGAATTAAAATAGTATACAGACAAATAGGCACTTAATGAATAACGAAATCATACCAACTTTTATATAATAGTGTTACAACTTCCATAATATATCTTAGGATATTGGTTAAATAAATGTGTTATTGTACTTTTTACAAAATACATTTTGATGAACTCATAGATTACCTACCTACATTATTTAGTTTTAAACGAAAATCATTTTGTAGAAGTCTTATACATTTTACCAATTAATTATTATACCTTAACTACTTTTAAAAGTTTTGCGTTAGAAATAAATTTAAGTACTTTTACACTACACAACTTTTATAATACTTTATCTATAGACTATAGACTATATATTGTCTCATCTATTCAGAAAAACAAAAAATAAATATTAACAATTTCAGTATATTGATAGTTAAATTGTTAAAAATATCGTATTAGAAAAATGTTTGTTGGAAATTAACGTTATTAAATGTTAGCGTTATTATTTATGTGTTTGTAAATGTTGAATTAAGTATTTATTTTACGATGTTAATAACATGGATAATATTTAAAAATTAGAATCATAACTGTCATTTTTAAAATGTCTATTTCCTTAATTTTTACGATTGATAATTATAATATTAAATTAATGATTAAACTTGTATAATTTTATCATCCTATCGCTAGGTACTAAAAATCACTAACATAACATTATGGTAACATAACCAACTTTTGATCAATTCTTAAGTAATGTTCAAGTGAATATTTTATATAACTAGGTGACCTTATAGGTAACACTTTATAATAACAATAATTATAGAATATTAAAAGTTAATTTTACCATATAACATATATTTTATGTTGTAAATGAAACTTTAACGCTTGAACGCAGCAAGATAGTTTTTAATTTAACAAACAAGAAGAGTTATATTCAGTGTGAAATTAAATATATTATACATTTTTAATTAACTTATTTATTTTTATTTATTAAGAATACAAATATACCAATAAAACAATTGTATATTTTTGGCAAAACTGTATTTTACTTAGGTACTAAACATTTAGTTTTATTTTTTATGCAGTGTTACTTGCTACTTCTACTAACGTAGAAAATGCATTTTATTACAGTGTTATTTCACCATAAATACAAGCATGGAAACATAAATAATCATACATAAATATAAATTATCTGTAGCTATTACAACTAATTCATTAAAGTATATTTGAAGGAGTATTCAATGTAGTATATGATTGTGATAGGAGGGGAGGGGCAATAGTGTGACTGAAAATTTTTCAAAAATGGACTTGTAATTAAATAAGTCTTCTGTTGTATATTTATTTTAGTATGTTTTTCTCTGCGCTACATTTTTTTTTATCCAATTCAATCTCCAAAAATAACAAAAATCGTATGTATTAATAGTGCACATACAACGATATAGAAACGTAGTGAAAAACCGATTATTTATCTCGCAGCAGAACATTAGAAAAGTATATGTCTTCGTCGTCAGTACTGATAGCTCGTACGATTTTTCTGACCCAGCTCACACCCTCCGAGTACTTTCGACCGCGTAAGGGAGTGGAGGTGGTCTAGAGCACCAATGCACGACCGGAGAAAATTTATTCGTGATGAAAAATAAAAGACGGTCAGTGGCGGCTACGAGTCTTCTAATATAATAATATGATATACGTATATAAAATGATGTACATATATATAGATATATGTGTGTGTGATGAGGTCAAACCGCGCGCGCGTTTGGCACCGGTAACGACCGTCCGCAGATCGGGCGCGGGTGGAGGGAGCCGCAAAAGTGGATATATAAGTCCAGTGGCTGCAGTGGCGGCGTAGGGACCGCGTGTGCAAAAAGTGTTGTGCGCACATAAGTTTCGCCGGAGAAAAATGTAATTCCCTAATGTGTCAGAGCGGGAACACAACGGCAGCGAGCCCGGCGACGTCGGACAGGTGGAGGTAAAGCTGTTTGGTATGTCCGGCGCGCACACCGACCGTCACGTCTCCGGGGGGTTCGGGATATCCGTCGGAGGCGGCGGTGGTGGCAACGGCGGAGAGACATTTTCCGTTAGTTCCGACCCGTCACAGTTGCCGTGTTTTCCATAAATCATCGAAGTCCACTGCAGCAACCGCCCTATACCCACCCCGCCGCCGGTCAGAGATGGAAAAAACGCATATATATATATGTGTGTGTGTGTGTATTTGTGTGTGCGAGGATAGGTAAGCGAGTAGACGAGCGTAGTATAGGTGTGGAGGGAACGCGAAAAGAAATGGATCGAGTTATTTGTATGTGTGCGTGTGTGTGCAAGCACCTTTGTGATCTCTAGTGACCGGACGCGCCCGGACCAATATGAATTATTATCACTTTTCGGTCGGGCGGGGACGACGTGACGGGTGGGGCGAGGGTGGTGTCGGTGGTCGAAATGAAATATCGTCTTCGCGTACACCTCCCCGTCCATACCGAGGGCCGACCCGACAATACTATATTCTGCGTAAGTCGCGTCCCGCAGCATCGCCGCCGTCTGTATATGATGAGAAGAGTGTGACGCACACTACGGCCACACCGCGTCGCGCCCTTAATGGAATCTTTCTTCGCACGTCCGCCGCGCCGCTCACGTCTCATTCAATACGCGTAATGTATAATGCATCGCAATACTCGCGCGCGATGGGCCTCTTCCGCGCATCAGCCACCCTCTCCCCGAGCCCGCCGATGGTATAAAAACGGTTTGGCTGCCGTTTTTCCACTGCGGAATACTACCCCTACCTCGTCACCGACTACGCATTTCCGCCCGTCCGCGCATTATGATACAAAGGAATACATAATGTGTCGTTCTGCCGATTCGGCGGGCCCCGCAATTTCCGGTACGGAGTGTGTGTGGGGTGACACGAATGCAAACACAATAATAATATATCGTAATAATAATATCATCATATGCGATATTATAATACACGCGACTAAACGAATTTGTCGCGCCAACAATCAATAATACGTATATTGTTTACAAGACGGTTGTTGTAGTTGCAGTTTACCGAGCAGTACATAGCTGCAGGTTGTTACGTATTATTGTAATATTATATCGTCTCACCATTGTGCTATTTGAGTGCTTCCGGTTAACGACTGCGGTCGTTGAGCATATATACATGTGTTATTCTAGGCTCTCACCGAAAATCTAGTTATGCGATTGAGATCAATTTGTTTTTTCGAATTGTTTGATTTATCAAATTCTTATAACTGCTAAAGGTGTACTATACACATGGCTTTTACAAATCAATCTTCCGGTATGTTATAAAAATGTGAAAGCCTTATGCAAGTTAAAGATAAACGTACAAATAGGGTACATAACAGTTGTCTAAGGTTGAGGTTGCCAGAATATGATACGCGTACCACTGGTGGTAGGTACTTGTAAAACCACGCGAAAGCGTGGAAAATAATTTGAATTTTTATTTTTATTTACTAATGTTTGTGTAAGAACACAGAAAATCTAATATTATTACAATATATATTGAATTTTATACTTGGTGTAATAATATCATTAATTATCATTTTGATATGAACGTGAAAATATATTGAAAAGTTCTATTTTTAATCAATAGTGGTACGTAACGGATGCCTGATATACACTGGGGATACGCAAAAATAAAGTGTGGGAATTTATAATGTAAGGTATACAACGGTTAGTAAATTAGGTGTAGGTATAACATGTTCAACTTTTGTGTCTTCTGAAAAATCAAAGTTCTGTTACTAATATGTACGGATGATTTATGTAAGCCCATTAATAATTTTTTTTTATTATTATCCATTGAGATTTTAAACATAGTTGTAGATGGCTCAAGTTTTTCCAGATAAATATAAATTATGGATTGGTAGTTCGTAACAAATTGCAAGTGCACCAATCACTCGATCTTGAACGACATCACTACCGCGATGAACTATATGTCTATATATAACGATGAATAATGATTCCAGCGTGGGACGTACTTCAGCTAAAAAAGTGCGCCAAAAACCGAAATATTGCGAATTCGTGCCTAAAATGTCACGCAGCGAATAAAATGGTTATAGTATCACGTAGCGATGACAACGTGAAAAAGTCTATTATGTGTCTGAAACGTAATCTCTTTAGTAATAATATCTGAAGATTATTACTGCGTGAAAAAACTTCAGTGTTGAAATGGTAGTATACGTTACGTTTCGTATAATTTAATAATTATAATATTCACCGACTGTTATTATGCGAATGTAATATTTTCAAAGTTAAAAAAAAATACTCTTGAATATTTGAATAAATCACACTCTGCTATCTGATTCCACGTACCGCGAGTTCGCCGTGACTTAATTATATACGAATCAAAATCGTATCATTTTGTCCGTAAAACTTTGACGACGTATAATTTCAAGCAAAATTTGCATTTTAAAAATGGATCATTAGAATTTTAGACAAGGAAGTTATGTTCGACTGCGTTATACTTACATTTTTTAAATTACACGTCACGGACGGCGGGATAATCGTTTACTTTTACTCTACTATAATAAAAAATAAATACGTGTACAATATAGTCATAAAAATATAATAGTTTAACTTTTGACGTGCCTACATCGTGTTTTACATTTTATTGTAATATTAGATGCATTTCATTTACTTAGTTCGCATATTAATGTACCTATTGCCAAAAGCGCTTTGTTAAAAACAAACGGATACGGAACATAGTATAAGACATTTAATTCAATTAATAAACATAAAGTAACTACTTACTTTTGGAAAATGTATTTTATAGTGATTTTTTTTTTAAATTTTTTTTTTTTTGTTACTATAAAGAAATTCGCGGTTAGAGCGTACGTTTCAAAGGATTCGTCTCGTCGCATTGCTATTGTTGTCTGACACTTTTGATACTTGAATACGCACCCCGGGGATACTCTATTAAACCCAATGGTTGTCATATATACGTATTACATATACATGCATTCCTCTCGTGAATCAGCATATTTAGGATCATTATAAAGCGATACATTAACTCGATTCCGATGTCACCTACATAGGCAATAAGTGTCACGCCCCATTTTACTCGGCAATGTTGTATGGGAGAATATTATTATGTAGGTAGGTGATTGTAATACTCGATAAGTACACTGAAGTACAATAGCATATTTTTGGTTTTTGTAGTTTCTCACAATTATTTGCGGCTATAGAATACACATTTTGACTCAGCGAAATTAATATTATTTGATTTTTCTTCATAACAACTGGTTGAAATTTTATTATTATTAGTAATATTTGCCATTTTTTTTTTCATATAAACTATGTATTATATTTACTGATACATGTGTACATGTTGATCAAATGCAGCAAAGGTAATTATTACAATGTTATTGAGATAACAATGGGAAATATATACTGATAAACTCAAAGAGATTAATATTTTTTCATTGTTATTATTATTAAGAAGTAAACCTAAGTTTGAAGGCACAAATAATAAGTAAATAAGATAATTATTAAGTGTATTATAAAAATATAAACAATGATAACATGCTATGTATTTGAACACAATCGGTGACTTTCAAAATTACTTGGGATTAATAAATTATAAACTTGCTCGTTAAAAATGAAAATTTTACGTATTCTATCCTTCTCGACAATTGTTCGTTACGACTAGGTACCCATAATAAATTCAAGTGTAATATTGTGAGCAGCTCCATAAAAAAAATAAAAAAAAAAAAATTTTAATTAATGAATATCATGTTAAATAAAAATTAAAAATACATTTATCAACATATAACAGTAGGGAGTCCTCCTTGATGATGGTTTTTTCCATCTGACTACATGAAAATGTAATTGCATTTATATGACGTGTACATGGTTAATTAATTTTTTTTTTGTTTTGATCGAAAGTAACGAGATATCCACAGTTTGTATTTGTAAATTAGTTCACCAAATGGATGTATGTATATATATAATATGAATTAAAACTTTTTCCGTTCGCGCACGATGATTCGGGACTTCCGGAACGATATAGGCTTCCTCGTCCTCTTCGCGTCATCCGTGTCCTTGGGCGTGATACACCACTGGACGATGTCTTCGGCTTGCTGTTTGGTTTGCACTCGAGTTATTATGCCAGTGGTCTTAGGCTCAGTCGTGTGTTTGGAGTTTTCCTCTTGGAGCTGTAAACGTTCCCGTGCCTGGCGCTTCCGGTCTTTTATGGCGATGGCGTCCCATTGTAGCTGGGCTTGCCGGTCGTATGCAAAGCATGCCCTGGCCATTAGCTGTTGTTTGTCATCGGGATCGAAGACATTGCCAATGTGCACCATACACGATTTAACCTTTGCGTACAGTATCTCCGACAACCTCCGGCAAGCGTCCACGGCTGGATTTCTACCAAAAACATTAGACGTTTCCCGTGCAGATTCCATTGACTTGGCCGACGGAGGTTGACGAGCTGTTGAACAGTCGTCGTTGGTGACAGGTAAATTTTGGCAGTGTTGCAGACACAGCCCCTCCAGCATCTGTTGAGCGTCCATTATTGACTCTGACTTTAAGTCCCGATTTTTCATGTGCAGTTGGTATTTTCTCACTACTGGGACCTACATCAGATCATGTTGTTAAAGATTAGGAAACATCAATAGGATAACGGTATATGGTTAAACATCTGAAACTCAGAAATCGTGAGTCTTTGTCATAAAATAAATGTGACGTTTATAATATTATATACCTACGTCGTTTTTGTCCTATAATATAATATAAATGTATACATATATATCAGCCTTCAATTTTATTTTCTGATATTGCGCCTACTCACTATTTTTCCGGGACCGATTTGAATGTATACATAATAGTAGGCTTTTTAACACTATGGCCTACAAGCTATATTTATATTTATGTCATACCTTTCGATAATATCATTTCATAGGGGGCCAAATTTCCCGATGACCTTCGAAACGATCCCACAGTGAATACCAATTTCGACGGTTCTAAATAATTCAATATACATAATACACATACTAGCTTTTTTTTTTTTTTAGGAAAATTTAAAGTATCTATAGTTCATGATATACTTCAACACTAGTTAATGTTTAAAAAAAAAAAAAAAATATATGTTTCATTATTTTTTTTATTTAATATACTTAAGTTGAAGATCATTGACACACATAATATATAACTTCAACCGCAAAGCATTTAATATGTGAACACAACATTTTTATTATTTCTTAAATTTTTTTTAGTTATTTACAGTTGTTTGAAATG
Organism: Aphis gossypii; assembly: GCF_020184175.1. Classification (NCBI taxonomy): domain Eukaryota; kingdom Metazoa; phylum Arthropoda; class Insecta; order Hemiptera; family Aphididae; genus Aphis; species Aphis gossypii. Next base: position 45,254,552 of record NC_065533.1, read on the forward strand.
CTATTGAAACGTTAGAAAACGTCATGTTTTATCGTTCCTAAAGTTTACGAGTATAAAAGACGATAAATTAAACGGTGATTTTGTTTTTCTCAAAATGTGCACTTTTCTTGGTAGATACGGATTTTTTTTTATTTCATAACGGCCGTTATGGCATAGTCCTCCACATAATTCCCGTCACCCCATCTGGTGCGATAAACATTTTGAATGCCCATTCACCCAGAAAGGTCCTTTGGGTAATCTTATGCGTTTAAAATAATGTCATACTTTACTACTATGTATACAGCCTATTGAGAATCATTCACCTCGAGGCTAAAACAATTTACTGTCACTAGTCAAAAGACAAAATATACGGCGTAATGTATTTGGTCACAACTTTAAATCGAAAACTATATAATATTATTATAACATGCGAACTATAATAATACGATTTTGTATTACAGCTACCGAATAAATAACAGACATCCAGTCTCCGCGGAACATAAAATAGCGACACATTGTATGTTTTTATGATTTAAAAGTTCAACATAATAATTTTTTATGGGACATTAATTATTACCAGTAAGCAATAGATGAAACCGAAAAATATTAATGATGCACACTATATAAAGTACTAGCATTCGGAATCATTTACTCTATGTGATTTATGAAATATTATACCATGGTAAAATAATACAATTAGACCGTATCGTAAATCGTTACGTTCAATAAATTGTTTGACAGACGTTATTTTGTCGTAGTCGTTTGGGAGTCGTATTAAGTTTGATGCACTATTAGTGAAACCGAATGTTTTCGATAATATAGCAGGTAAACGTTTTTCTAACACGTTTCATTTCGTTTGCACGAGCTCTTATGCAGTTTTCCGTAAGATTTTGCGTTCAAACAGTACCCATGTATAGTTAATAGTATATTATTATGTTATTGTACTGCACGTGTTTTATCATAATATTAATGTGATACATGTATTCGTAACGAGATTAAAACGAATTATTATCCGGTCCTCCACTCCTCCGACATCTCACTCGGCCTACTACCGAACCGGGTAACGATAGATCGTTCCCCGTCGTACACCCGTTATTATAATATTCATGGTTCGTTAAAAACTCCGTTTAGATAAATCAAAATAAAAAAAAAAAAAAAACAATTAGCGGTACGGGGTATGTACATATGTATAGCGACAGACTTTTACCCATAATACCATGTATAATGCGGTCGGCGATGGGTTTTCGCGTTGCGGCCGTGGCACGTGTCTCCGCGCGAAATAATTCGTTCCGCGAACGGTTTCCACGCACGCGGCGTCTGGATAAATGAGGGGGCGTGGTCGATTATTGCGCGGCTTATTGTCGAGCCCATAACTAAACAATATGACACGCGCGTGTTGTGTACGCATGCCGAACGATCAATGTGAAACAAACAAATAAGTCTGCAGTGATCCGCACACTGGACGCACGCCCCCCCCCGAAAACGAAAAACGGTCTCCCGCCAACAAACCGCAATGAGCCAAAAGTGCGTATAGGTATCGTATAGGAATAATAATTGAAAATTCGACGACACAACGATTGATTTGTATAATAGGTAATGCCTACCTAAAACCATACCACCCCTAACTGCAACCCCCCTAACCACCCAGTGCCGTAGCCGATATAGCGTGTATAGTAGGTGTATACAATACAGCCATAAGGCATAAGTATAATGTGATACGGTAGGTGCTTACGGTTGTTTGATTCGATCGAATGAACCCAACATTCGCGGTGTAAAAAATAAAAACAATCGAGTGGGCTGGGAAGTTATTTCGTCGGAAAGTCGTGGTCGATATTATCGTTAAAATATATATATATATAAAAAACAATACGAGTATGAGGCTGCAGTTCTAAAGAAAATCGGAAACGCCTATGTGTTGTATACAATGCCCACCGGTCGTTATTTACGTTTACCAGACAAAAACAATGACGCGACGGAGACAAGGCGAATTTCCGAGTACCGTTCACCGGAGCATAAATAATATAATGTATTATATTGTATATCAAAATCAGGCGATTGACAAAAATAATGTTAATAATCACAATATTATATGCACTTTTTAACAGCTGGTGTATAGAAATGGGAGTTTATCGATCGCATTGAAAAATGACCATTTCGTATACCTGCAATATTTATAGAGTTCGATTAGTATTAAAATTGGTTGACCAGTTGCGCTAGGAAAGCGTTTCCTATAAACTGTGGTCCGCGGACCCCGAGGGCCACGAGAGTAAATTAAAAATACTATATATACTCATAAAATCGAAAATACCAATGTAATATTTGTATTACACTAGAAAATATTCTGTAATAAATAAATACGGCGTAAGACTTTCGGACAACGACTGAGCAGAAATATCAGAAGGAATAATTAGATCTTTTTTAAACATCGTATTTCTGTGAAAAGGTTATTTTTACTCAGATGCAAACAAATAATAAATATGAAAATCTACTACAAGTAGAATTCTATTTACGAATACTCCAACTATCTAACATATTATATTCTAATATACCGATTAGGTGTAGAAGAACAACACTCAGCAGCCATCACATAAACTATTTTTTTTTTTACTTATTATACAAATTATATATGTATTCATTGCTTTGCATTTATTTAGTGAATTTTATATCATAAAAACACCTACATTCAGTTAAGAAAATTAAACTATACAATTATTACAGATATTATTAATATTATTTATTGATGTTTTTATTTTTACTTTTATTAAGGGATTCGTGACTAGTTATACTATCTCAAAAGAATTTGGCGGAATAAGTTTGGGAAGCACAGTATTAGAGGACAGTCGCTGATTATTTGATTATTTAATAATAATATTTATCCAGTAATTAATTATTGTTAATTTATTATTGATCAATATAATATAAACTTTATTTTTTTAAATTATTAAAATACATATAGGTAGGTAGCGTATATTGTATGATAATTCAATGAAGATGGAATAAAATTGGACTGAACAAATTTTTAATACTTACAGGTATAACAAAAAAATAAACGCAATTAGTTTACGACCTTGAAATATAAGAAGCTCATTAATATTGGTACACTGATCCTAAAATAATAATAATCATACCTCGTAGAAAGCAATAAGTAGTTTAAATCCCATATTTCACTTGATGGTTTTACTTATCTAATATCTATATAAATCGTAATGGTTGATCGATACAATTATTGATTTGTCTAATTATTAAACTATAACCGTACGTATACATTTTTATGACAACAAAACAAGATTTCGCGCAACAATGAGTGTTTTTTGCAATGTGTATTCTTACGTGGCATCGTTCGAGTTTTCCCACGAGACTATCCAACTGGAACCAAAGTTCATTGAACAGTATACCGTATTCTGTAATATCTTTGTTGACATCCTCAAATTGTTTTTTCTGGACGTCTAAACCCTCACGCTGGACATGTTCAATGTTGGCGTCTAACTGCAAAATCGCTGCTGGTAAACAATTTGTACTTTCCATTTTCACTTGAGTCACTGATTCCAAATTCTTTTGTACGATCTCCATTAGATGTTTTCGCACGGTTATCATTTTTTTTATACGCATCTCTACATTTTTAACTGACATAAAATAATGCAGTACTTCTGTTATGTTTGAGAAGTTTAAAGTTTCACATACGTATTCTACAGCTTCCATTGCCCTGCTTGTATCTTCTTTTTTTAACTTAAATCGGTTCACCTGAGAACAATGGGATCACTTGATCTATATTATTGTTGCATAACATAGTTTTAAAATTAATTTTAGTTTGTTGAAAACTTATATTATGATTATTTCGTTAGAGTTAATAATGAACAATTATACTTATACCAAAAAGTGTAAATGATATCAGAATGTTATTTGTGATACTAATTGCTTAATATTATACGATTTTCAAAAGTCGTATAGATATTTGATAAAAATACCAAGGTGATAAATTAAACGCAATATATTTTTTTTAATCTTGCAATATAACACCTAAATTATGGGTACGAGATATCTAGTACATATTAGATATTTTTTGAATATTTAGTAAAAAAAATCTTTGCTTATATTATTTAATGGATATAAAAGAGTATTATATACCTACATCATAAAATATAAACACTAAATAGTCACTTCAAATAGTGTATCGTACATTTATTATGATATTATTTAATTTTTCATTAAAATTACGATCTGCTTTCGGTCTACTGAACTTAATTTGAAGGGGTATTTTTCAAGTACAATCAACAAGTGTAATTAGTTTTCAGGATTTGCATAATTTATTCATTGTTTGTTCAATCGAAAAGATACAATTATACTATCGTATAAAAATCAACATCATAAAATGCTGAAATGAGTACATGTAAAATTCTGAATTTCCTATCAACATAATTAGTTGTTTTTGTATAAAAAACTTAAATACTTTTTTAAATATGATTGGTGTTGATAAAAAATGTATGTTCATAAACACATAAATAAACATTTTTAAAAATAATGCATGAACTAATAAATATAAGTGAAGTAGACTATGGCATTGTGCATTTGTTAAAAAAAAAAAATTCGTTATTTAATTGTAATACGCAAAATAATAGTTTTAGAATAGGTATCAAATTTTAGTATTATTATTATACTAGTATACACAGTTGGTATATAATTTTTTAACTTGTCAATTTTTAACGAGAAATACAATAGGTATATCGAATGAATGCTAATTTTATTCTACGATGAAAGATTTAACGATAGATCTTATGTACTTTCGTGGTATTAATATCTCTATATAAATGTTTATAAATTAAACTTGGTAGCTATTTAGGAGGGGTTTAGGTGTTTATTTAGTGTGGAGTTTAATGACTTCATTAATTCATGATAAGGATAAATAAATTTCAAAAATGCGAGTGTTACGAGGAGTTAGCCTTGGAGAATTGTGAAATAAAACCTATTTTATAGAAATCAGATTGATAACAGAAATAATCATATAAATTGAACATTGATAATTTTAAAGTAAAATTTATAAAATTTTTGAAAAATGTTTCAATTTCAATCGTATAAATAATAATGATAAACATTAAGGTCCACATCACACGTTGTCGCGTTAAGTTAAACAGATTAAATGCAATCAAACACAATTTACTGCTACCACGAAAACTTATATCTTGTTTTAATTTAGTGATGCGACGAATCTTTTAAGAGAAATCTGTTATTATTTTTTTAATGTTATAACTTATGTCTTATAATAAATTAATATATTGTGGATTTAGCATTATTTTCTTATAAGTTATGTAGATACTACTTATTATGATCTATTGACTTATAATTTAGGTTAAAATTTGATTTTTCGTTAATAGTTTTAAAAGTAGAAAAAAAATATTTAGATTTTGAACAAATTGGGAAATATATTAGTTTTAAATTAGTGGTGTTTATCAGTTCATATTTCTTCTATCAAATAAAAACTCGAAACATTTATTCTAAGGATTATCCATGACTACCATAGTCATTATTATTTTTATTAATAACATAAACATTCAAATCAATAACGTATTATGAATAAATTGTTGAATAATATCCAACATCTTTTTTAGCAATTTGTTTGTTGTCAACTAACTATAAATAAACTAATGCTCAATATATTACTTTTCAAATTATATTATATTAAGTTTAAATTTATATATATTTATATGAATCGACTATACTGTTATACTTAAATCATAAATATTTTTTATGAGCAACTTGAAATTATTAAAAATATCTATTTACCATTGTTATTTATAAGTTTAATTAAATCGGAAATATGTTTAATATTTTACAACCATGTGCAAAGTAGAGCATTTGCATTTGGTCATGCCTCTCCATCTGTACTTGGTAATTTATATGTATATCTATAATTATGCCGAATACCAAATAGACTATACTTATAAAGTATTATAAAAGTTCAAGTAAGTTATATACCTTTTCTTGGGGAAATGTATACGTCATGTTCGAAGTAATGGTATCTGTTAAATCTGTCATATTCGAAGAACTAGATAGCTCCATACTGTCTTTCGTGGACAATGTTTGTTGCTCCATCATTCCAGACTCGATCCAATCTCTCAATAACATCATATTCTTGTCTGGTTTCTTTGAAGGATGCATTTCCGAATCAGATTCAACCGATGGGATTCCATCTCCAGTAATAAATTCTACTTCCTCGTCAGAGTTATTGTATATCCGATTGACTATCATCTTTCTCCTTTTTATAAATTGTTCCAATTTTAATAATAGCTAGGCTAAATGTATTGTATTGTGTACAATTTAATGCTCTAAGTTGCATATTAATTATTGATTGGAAATTGGAAGTGTCAGAATACTCGTGCGACTGTCATATTATTGTTGTGAATTTCGCTGAATACCATTAGAATAATAGTTCATTATGTCACTCTTAATCTAGTCATTTGGACACAGGAATGAAAATTTTAAACTATAAAGTAAGATATTTGTATTTTAAACTAAGACTATTATGGTATTATGGTTAGGACATGAGACTCCGTTCAGTGCAATGATTTAATATTATTATGATTCACTAATAATATTATCTTTATTTAATATCTACTATGTAATATGTTATCAATGTATTAAAACGCCCAATCAATTTGAATTGTAAATATAACTGTAGAATAAGTTTACATGCACGTCTAAAACAAATTTACCTAAATTAAAATTAGTTAATTCACGGAGTTAAATGTAAAGCGTGTAAGATGCTATTAATTCAGTTTAATATAGATTTAATTTTTGTACCTAAACCGGTTAGGTTAATTTACATTAAAAATATGCATTAGAAGTAAGGAACTAACAAAATATGCATATTAACTGAAAACACTTCTATAACATCGCGGTAGTGCAAAAAGGTATTTTAATTTATTTAATAGGTCCATTAGGATAGTTCAAATTTTACTTGACATCAAATACGAACTTCATTCGTACCAAATAAATTTGAATTAGAGTATAAATCAGTCTGTTGAGTAGTAATGTAACATAACTAATTAGTTATTGTAACGACGTTACCTACGTAATTTCATTAGTATTGTTTCCATGTAATGAAAATGTAATTTAAATCTCTTTTGATAAGTAATTCTTAATTCTTTATAATATTTTGATATGTACTAAAATAAATTTATTTTAATAGTTAAAAATTAATAATATTGTTGTATGTTTATTATTTTTAAATTTTCAGTTAACTTAAGCAATGAAATAAAAAATAAATAAAAATGTAATGCTGTACATCAAAACATTTTTATTTACATATTTATTACAAAAATATTTTATAAGGGTTAGGGTTAGGTTAGAAGTGTTAAGACAATAGATGACCAAAAACTTTACTGAAAACTTTACTAAAACTTCATTCGAATGTTCATTCACCAACAGGAATAAAAATAATCGTTTGCTTAACGATTTAATCGACAAATTATTTATTGTGTTATTACCATACTACTATTACAATTATTATAAATACAATAAAGTAACGATTATTACATCATTACTTGTATTTTATAAACATAATAATATGTACATTAGGTATATTATGCTGACTAAGCGTTAAGTTCCCCCGTTTTATTCCACATTTATTATTGTAAGGCTTTGTCCAAATATCAATATGTAAGAGAACAGCAGTTACGCCAATTACCATCACGCACATGCATGAACTCCAAGACTGCCCCACATTTTGGTAAACTTTGTGGGTAAGTAATAATAAACTTTTATGTATTGACACTTAATAGATCAATCTACATTTATTTGTAATATTATTATCCAAACTACCTTTCGTGATCTTAAGCTGCGGCAATAATATATTCAAATGAAACTAATTTCTTCCCCGAATCTATTTTATTTAACTAGGCATCTTCGACCACGTTACATACTAATTATGTATTCAGAGTCCTATTTAGGGGGGGGGTGACTAGGTGTGAGTAGCTTAGGGGCCATCATGTATTAATTAAGCTTTACTAAATTATTTTTGTTAAAATTCGTTAAAGTATAGAATTGCGTCGAAATTTTAAATTGTTATCTAATCAGTAATAAATGATTATTAAGATTAAGTTGGAAAATCGTACGTAATCGTCAACAAAACCCATCAAAATATAAAATTATATCTCCTTTAATAAAATTAAATTCACTAGTTCGGCTCTCTGCCAGAAAGGACCATAAAAAACATAGGTATCTACTGGATTTTTCAAATGTAAGTGAAAAGTTTAGTGATCTAGTCTAAGAAAAAAAATGTGTTCAAATTAAAACCTGATCATTTATTTACTTGTCTTTATATTTTTAATTTTTATGATTGATATTGATTTATGATTATTAAGAGTTTAATTCAATTATGTACGTTTTATTTATATCAATCATTAAATAATAATTAATAGACTTATGTTATAATCATAAAAAATAAATTTAATATAAACAACGATATAGCCAAAAAAAAAAAAAACTGAGCTACATAATTTTCTTAAGTATAGCTCGGTATGTATTAGTATTTATGCAATACGTTTTTATCCAGTTTATATAAACTCGGTGATAACTTATCGCCTACACGAGTCAGTGGATATATTAGCAGCGTGATATTTTTTATGGTTTTATTTTTTTATCCAATTATCATCTATTTATCTAATATTTTCAAAGAATAATCGAGTGTATCGATTCCAAAATGGAACGTTCAAAAAGTCACACGTAACTCTCGAACGACACTGTCAAGTCGGAACACGCCTACTCCGAATCGAATTTTCCCGCTAGAAAATTATTACGCTTATCTTAAGCAAAAAAAAAAAAAAAACAAAAAACAAAAAACAAAGAAAACCAACGACGGACATAAAAAAATATCTAACCTGTTCGATTCCAGTACCGATATCCTGTTGTCGAGAACGCGCCTCTGCGCTCGGTTCCGTCGCACGCGACGGTCGTGCTCGGCCGCCAGCCGACAATAATCGCGGTTGTACGCGACCGCCTCTTGCTTGGCGGCCGTGCCGTACGCGAGCAGTTCGACCACGGCGATGGCCTGCTGGCGGACGTCGGCGGCCAGCTGCTCGTTGAGCGCGTCCCTCATGGCCGTGTTGTCGGCGATGATGTCCCGGGCCCTGGCCGCCTGCCGGTTGCCCAGCTTGAGCGCGTCCACTTTCTTGTCCATCGTCAGCGGGTGCTCCAACGGCGGCGGCCGCTTCGGCGCGCGGACCGACGCCGCCCGGTCCCGGGCCTCGGCCACGCTCGCCTTCAGCCGGGCCAGGCGCGCCGTCTTGTCGGCCACCCGTTGCCGGCACTCGTTCAGCTGGTGCCGGCCGCGCACCAGCTTCTCCGTCAGCGACCGCTCGGCCGTCACCGCCGACTCCATCCGGCGGTACGCCTCCCGCCCGGCCACCGGCGAGTCCGGCAACAGGTGGCTGACCACGTCGTACCGGTTGCCGACCGCTTGGCGCAGTCGGGCGGCGGACTTCTTGACGTCGGCCAGCCGCTCGGCCGTCGCCACGTCGTCGGCCAGCCATTCGGCGTCGTACGACCGGTGGCTGGCTTCCGCCAATCCTTTGTACGTGCCGCGCTTCCGGTCGTTCGTCCACCGCTTGTCGTCGGCCCACTTGAGCCGACCGTAATCGGCGGCCATCGTGCGGCGTTACCGCGTCCGCGGTATACGCGTCTCTACGCGGTCATACAGATCACTATTGTTGCCAACGGTGTTCGCGGTAACGAGACGACGGTACCCTGCAATATATTATTATATTATTATGTTTATACGGCGGACCGTTGGTAGACACAGCTGAACTGTTACTGAACGACCACTGTGTCTCTCTTTGATCGCAGACGTGGTCGTGGAACGTTTCGCGATGTCGTTCGGCTAATATATTATTGTTTTATGATGATGATATATTTTGTTGTATTTCCTCGTGCTTTTCAAGTCGATGGCGTTGCCAAGTGGATCGGCGAAAATCGTTTTATTATTGTTTTACGGTATGTCCCGTACGGCAATACGTGTGTAAGACCGTTGTCGCGGAAACGGCGAAAGAAAAAGAAAACTTTCTATATGCCTATAGACGACTACGCACCTCATAATAGGTATGCCGACTGTTGTATTGTTTAATTATTAATCTAAACGACGAGACTCATCGATCGTTCGTAATGTTTTATGCGGATTACACTGTTCACGAGACGCGATGTATAGAATGATGTACTATACATATTCGTAATATCAACGATTATATTAAAAAAAACATTTTTTTTGTAATTGAAATATTAGTTTACTTTATGGATTCGGGACGACCTGTCCAACGCCCTGAATCCTAAACAGAGCGTTTTTCATACTACGAATTACCGTGTCTATTGAAATTGGCTTGTAATCAAAATAAATCTTTAACATCTTAATGAAATGTGGATGCTGTTTGAATCGTAGTATATGCGCAACAATTAGGTATATTTACGCTTGTGATGATTGATATGATTGAAAAAAATTAATCCGAAATAGTGAGATATCACTGTACTGAATATATACTTGCGTGTATTTATCTGTTTTGTAATGATAATGGTGATAATTTGTAAATATTTTTTGAAAATAAATAATACAAATCGTAGTTATAGATCTTACTCAGATTAAAAAATTTATTGAGTTAACAATGATATGTATTTTTATAGGTATTTTATTAATTATTGTGTCTGGTGACGCATTCTGGAAATCTAGTATAAAAAATGTTCGAACTATCAACTTTGAAGGAAGTTTTTGATGATAAATTGGATCTACTTTTTACTTGATAGGAGACATTTCCCAATACATTTTTAAATAATCAAGAAAAAATACGAACAATTTTCTTAAATGATAATATTTTAATTAAAGATTTTGTTTAATAACAATTAATCCTAAAAAGTTTGACCGTACAGAAGTGGTTCGCCGTTGATTTGTTTTATAATTGAATTCCAATTAAACATATTTAATAAAGTAATCTAAACAATGACCTGGTATGCTAGATGTTTACTGATATAGCAGAGATGGTATCTATTGTTCACTTATTCAGTGCATTTTTTTTTTGTATAGAGGCAATTTATAGTAGATAATCATTTTTTTAATTTAACTAGTATATTTCATTATTATGATGATAATTATTTTTTAATATAAATAAATATTTAACGTGTTATTCAAATGTTAAATTGGTATACTGTTAATGTACACAATACACAATAGGTACCAAAAATGATTTGAGTGGATCACCCACAATATTTACTATATAGATTTAAATATTTGCTTAAAAGTTTATCTTGATTTTGTATGGAAATCTATTGAATACATAGAATTTGTGGTATTTTTACAAATTCTTAATCAAATTTCTGAAAACTGCACATGGATATATAATATACATACTATATATAGATATAGAATAAATAATATACATCGTACATGACACACACTTACGCACGCATACACTGCATATGTCACAAACCCTCGATGCGTTCGTTGGTGGTGGTGTGCGGATGCGATACCCGAAGCTTGTCGGGTGTTCGGTATTGGGGCGCGCTTGCAATTTCGCTTATTAATCGAAGCGTTGAGGCAGAACTTGTCGGTCGGCGGCGGTGCCACCGGGTCCCCCGAGAGTTTGCCTCTGATATAAACAAAAAATTAAAGTAAAAAGGAACCCACTCCGACGACACGACGAGCGGGAAAAAAACGTAGAGGGGCGAGGCGCGTTGGTTGACGGGACGTAGCAGAAACTATATAAATATAATATGGGTGTGTGTGTACTACGACTCTGTGATCATTATTATATCCCTTTTTTTCTCCTGCCAACTGACTTCGTATATATTCACAAGGCAATATTTTTCCTTTTTCTCGACTCATCCACTACCATCGTGGTGGCCGTTGACTCACCGACATCGTGACTGCCACCAACTACGACCCTAAACATGCGCGCACAACCGAACAAAAGAAGTTCCCACACAAGTCCATGTTTTAACTTATAAGTTTGAGTCAAATAAAACAAACAATTCACGTGAAATCATTAATACCTGGTCACTATTTATTTAAATAACTGTCTTTAATATTATTATTGTTTCAAAAAATAATAAATATAATTCTTTAATAACAAAATAAAAATATTTAAAACTAACTATAAGTAACAAATAGTTTTAAGGGTACCTTATTACATATTTACATTAGTAGTACTCATTCAGTAAATATCTACATAAAAACTGAAGGAAATAAAATAGATGACAATAATAGTTTTAATTATTTTGTTTGTCAGTATACAAATAATAAAATGTGATAAGTAAAAATAGTAGGTCCGAAGACCGAGAGTCATGTGTTTTTTGCTTAGTAATTTTTAGGAAAGTTACGTGTACACCCTTCATAAATATACGCTTAACCCCTATTTTTGGTATTAATGTTAATAATTGTCACTTGACTTGAAAAATTAAATATCTTATTTGTCAGAGGAACACAAACGTGTGTGCGTTTAAAAGCTTAAACTGTCGGTTATCCTGCAATAAAAAAATATTGTTTAGCCCCTTTTGGCTTTTTCTCCTATTATATAATACACGTATATATTATTATGTTTAGTGCTAATAATACATTAATAATTGTCAGTATATCTGTTAATATTTTGTTAAACCACAAAATAACGTAAGTCTAGGCAATAATTTTAATGGGAAAATCACGATAACATATCAAACATAGCAGATTTGAATCAACAACTTTTGGTCTCCACAGCCCTATAAAACGATGACGATGGGTGTCTTGGGACACAATACCATTTCGATTAAACTTACCATCAGTACGGTTTTCTGTGGGATTTAATATTATTTGCATAATATTACTAGATGATACATCTTGGTCCAAAAGAAACGTTTTCCTTAAATATTCGCTAAATTCTATTCAAATAAAATATATGTACGACACCATCTCTTACTAAATCTGCAATGGCTAAAAACATTATTTTATATACTATGCATTTTTTATGCGTGTACGTTAAAGCATTTTAAACGTAATATCAGTGTTGGCTATCATGTTATTTAAAAAAATATAAAATGTCACTTTATTCTTACTGAAATATAATAATTATAGTAAAGTTATTAACTTTTTGATAGTAAAATTAATTTTGTTACATTCAGCAAAAATAAATAAATATATGAACCGTATATTGATATTTCTCTAATTTTTTGTCAATTGTAAAATGAAAAACAACGTACGTTTAAATAGTTGTTTTGTATCGAAGATTTGAACAAGATTAACAAAAGAAAAAAGTGCTTAGAGGAAAGTTAACGAAGTGAACTTTGGTGCAAATAAATAATATTACTATTTGTTACTCAAAACATTTAAAATAATATTATAGTCTTTAATATATAGTATTATTATTATTCCAAATTAATTAATTAATTTTTTTATAAAAATTTAAAGTAGTATAATGCGTTATATTTTGAGAATTAATTATTCTAATATAGTGTTTTATAGAAATAAACATTGGTGAAATTAAAATAATTCATTTTAATATTTACATTGAAATATTGAATTTCTGTCACAAACAAAAATGCTTCATAAAATTGAGTTTAAATAAAGAAAATATAAATATATAATATATAATTTTATAAAAATAAACACAAAAACTATACTACCTTTTCAATATTTAATATTTATAATTTTTCAAATAATAATTAGTTTATAATCATTTAATATTTGTTTCAGTTATTATGTCGGTGCCTTCATACTAGGTAGTAATTTTATAACTAAAAATGTCCATAAGTATATATTTTTTCAACGATGTTTGAAGATGATTCATTTATGTTGATGGTTCACCACATCTATCCCTTTTACCCGTAATCGTAACTATGATTGTCACATGGACGTTTTATGGAAGTTATTTTTTTCCAACAACCTTCTCCCGCCGACACGAGGAAACATGGAAGTATCGGTTTTGTTACTCATAAATATTATAGCTATATACATCAAATTAATACAAACTAAATTTCTCAGTGCGAAGCTTTCATATTTTAATTAATTCAACATGGTCACCCTTTCATTGTGATTGTGTTATTCTGTTGGAAAATAAATAATATAATACATATTATAACACTAAAGTACGTTTGGTGGTTGTTGATCATTTTATATCCCTAACCGCTATAAAACGTAATTCATATATAGCTAGTAATAATATGTCGTTTTTAATCGACAGTCATTGGAGTCTAAAATTGTTGGTTACAAAATATTGGTTTGCAATAAAACATCATAATATTTTAGCCATTAATTTATTTTAACTACCAAAACAAACACTTGTTAATTGGCAATTATTTTTTTTAAATTTTGTACTTCGAATTTATATACTTATAGTTTTCTCAGTAAATACTATTTACAATGGTATAAAAGTATAGTTAAATTTATAATATTTAAGACAGTTGTATTTTATAATATTTCCAAATTTAAAATAATTTACATTTGCACATTACTAATTCAAACATATTATAATTTGTGTTTATACGGAGAAAACACAAGATTGCCAAGTTAGGTTTTCTACAAGTTTTTATGTTTATAATAAAAATCCAATATTTATTTTAAATATTCGTTATGCAATATATAAGTTATAAATATTACTTAATGTTTTACAATTATTGTTACATTTTATTATAAATTCAGAATTTTGTTTTTGTTTTTGGATTTTTAACTTAAACCAAGTATTATACTTATGCTTCTATGAATGGTGAGTGTAGGTGTTTATAATGTATATATTGTGTACAAAGCTCGTTTGTGTTTTTATTGCATAATCATAATTTGAAAATCGTTATACATGTTAAACCATCTTTGTTGGCTGCTCGGTTAATAAACGAATATGATGAGCTAGGTGCGTCAGTGTACTGCAATGAGTTTTGCCTCGATCGTATGTTAATCAAGTGTAAAAGTTTAAATTTCTCATTAAAATCCTTCTCTTGCCAGTAAAGTTTTAGCGCGATGTTTGAATACATCAATATCTAATTGACGTGGTAATTTCCTACAAATCTCTTGGGCGCCAGTCACTGGTATTGACAAAGGGGAGAATGAATAATGATTTAATTTGTCTGCTGTTTATTTATTTACTTTTTATGTATACAGTATATAGTACAAATATAGCCTAAGACTAACATTCGAGGGTAGGTACGTGTGATAATTAAGACATAAAACTTGATTCAAGTTACATTCTTCAAATAATTTAGTTATATCCATCTCATTTTTTTTTTATATTATGTTTACATCTGCGTGGTTATACTCATATTTTTGTTGATGGCTTTATCAAAATATATAAATGATTATAATCTTACATTACTGTACATAAATTAATAGTAATCAACGACCTTATAATCTTCTAATATATTTATATAAGACAATTTTATACCTAGTATTTTATGGATTTATTTGTATATAGAGTTTAAATTGTACTGTGTTAAGTGAATTTTTGAGTATTTAATTACAATGTATTATCATAGGAATGAAATAATATAAATTAATATTATCTGTATAGGTAATTTGTAATTGAATATCAATAAATTAATAATAATAACTATTCGATTTGTAGGTGTATCACATTGATGATTTTTTATTTGTTAAAAAATACAAAAATCTTTCACGCAAGTTTAAAATATATTGTTGGAGTATTATATACAAGTATCTATGATAAATCAATACTTTTTTGAAGTAATGTGCATGAAAATATAATTTTGTCAACCAATCCACAACTATAAAAGTAAAATTTAATGGCAAAACGAAAATGTATGTACACCGGAAAACTTTTAATAAAAATCATTCAATAAATTTGTGATATCCCTAAAACTACGTAAAAAATACATGAATGTTATTGCTTCACGTTTATTCCGGAGAATCGAGTATTATTCTCAATATTATTTCATTCGATATTTCAAAAAATCCATTTATACTTTCTAGATATTTAAGAAAAATCGACCTTGTCATTTTTGTATTTGAAATAGAACAATTTAAAATAGTTTAGTATTTTACAATGTTATATAAACTACCTATAAAAGCGATTTATTTTTATATTAAATTTTCTAAAACCGCATAAAATGATTAAAAACTATTATTATGATGAGTATTTTTATATTTAATAAATAATTTGATAAAATGTATGTTATAAATGAGCATATATCTTACATTTTTAAGTGAATAATTTTTTCCTTTACATAACTATAGACAGGCACTAATACTTCTATATCATCTAAAGTCCACTTATCTAGTTTTGATATTTACAAATCATATTTATAAATGTTACACTAATATAATACCCATTATCATATTTATACTTTAATAGTGTCTTTTTATTAAAAATAAGCTTATATAATTTTAATTTTGATGATATGAATGAAAACATTGAGAACTAATAACGAATAAAATAATAAATATAATAAAAATGAAATAAATTTATTTTTAAATAAATTAAATCTTAAATATTTAGTCATTATAAAGTCATAATTCTCAGGTTAGATTTATATGTTTTTGATTACGTAAATTATTAACTGAAATAAAATTATAATAACTATAGTATACTAAATAAAACATAAGAAATCTATTTAAATAGTGATTTATGAAACATAATAATAGAGACGGTATGTGTCAATTAATAGTAACTAATAAATGTTTTATTTAACTAATAAGTTATAAATAAAAATTAAAGTCTAAAAATATGGATTACTCAATGGTACCTAGTACCTACTTGAAATAGTGTTTGATACCCGTAAAAATAATCTAAGTTACGCCCACGAATAATTCCGTACTTAAATAAGAACTAAAACAAATTGAATAGCATATAGCAAATGCACGCATCTTGTGGTTATGAAAAATAAATTGTTCATTATTTTTGCAGATATTATAGTTTGTCTTTAATAGAAAAATTTAACTTTATGCATTATAGTTTGTATTATTGTTATTGCGTCCAATAAAAATAAAAATTAATTTTATGAAAAAAATATTGTACATTCGGTAGTGTATATATTTTTATATTACTGATTATATTTATTTTCACTTTATTGTAAATAAGCTAAAAATGTATTTTTGCGATAACTAATAATTTAGATACATATTCGTATATTACTTCAAATTGATTATTAAACATTTACGCAGCATATTACCTTTTGCGTCTATTTAGCTGCATATCTTCATATATTTTTAGTAATTTTATGTTCACGATTTAATCGATGAGTTCCACTTTTATTTAATTTTTGAGCTATGAAGCTTTTAAAAAAATAAATTACTATTACATTAATTTTCAGATGATTTTATAGTAACATAAATACGAGTATATTTAAAATGTATAGTATACATTTTAGTTTTGAACAAGTATATCCGATAGCTGAATAAACAATATATATATTAGTAGTTTAAATTGGCATTTTCTGTAAATGGTTTAATTTTGCGGTATAAAAAGCAAAATTCTCGTAAAATTACAATAATTTATTGTGTGGAGGAGGACTGTGGTACAGAAATATTACAACATTAATGTGATACTACCTTAAAACAAACGTATACACATCACATTCAACTGCAACTGTATATTCGAGTGTAATAATAATAATATTATATTATATTTATACACATTTGAACCCCTGCTGTGTCGCGCGTGCACGTATAGTTAGATAGGGGTGTTATTTCGGTTCTGGCCACAGTGGTTGGTATTTAATATTTATATTGTATATGGATCAGTGAGCTGTACACAAACGTATATTATGGTAATAATGTTGTTACCATATAATATACCTATTACCTATACGTAGGGGCATATATCATAATATAAATGGTAAAAGTAAGTTGAATTATATTATAGCCACTTTCAACGCGACACGTGTTGTACTACTTGTACCTATCTATAGTTTCCGAATCACGCAACCAAAATTACATGATGAAACTGCATAGCACAATAAAAACTATAATAGGTTAATAAAATAATAATATTATAGTTAACTTTAGCTATTATTTGCCGTGACAAAGTGTCCAACATCCAATTTTTTTTCCCCGTTTATAAATTATTTAATCATAATTTACATTATTATTTAAAAATTAAGTTATAAGTTATTAATTCTTTCTAATATTTTGAAAACATGTTATCATAGAAAACAGTTCACTATTTATCAAAAATATTAATTTGAATAAAACTTTTGATTCTTGGTAGATTTTCATTGATATTTAAAATCGATTTTAAGCCCTATTTTTTTTTTTTAGTATTACATTTTTAATGTTTTTTTGATTTATGTTAAATATATTTTTTTCCGAGATAAAAACTTTAAAATATATTTTATAAGTTAGAATCTTTTAAGTTGTTCTTAAAGCAATTAAAAAGTATTAAAAATAACAATTTTTTTTTGTAAACGTTTTAAGCTTAAACTAGAAAATATTATAGTATATTAGTATAATATTGTTGGTTAGTGTGATTTAAATCATTTTTTAAAAATGACGAAAATATATTTACAAAATAATTTTAATAGAAATTTGAAAAAAGATTAAAAAACAAAATATATCGATTTTTATTTTTGTTGGAAAAATATAAGTTAATATAAGCTGTAAGTGCTTGAAACTTTTGTATATTATTTTTTAAACTGAATTACTTCTTAAAAACATTTGTACTTGTTTTAAGCTATTTATGCACTAACCTATTCAAGCTATATGTGGTATTTATTTATAAGTTTATAAAAATTAAAATTAAACATTATTATATGTTAATAGTGAATTAAATAGTAAATAGTTAATAATTATCAGTGAATATTAATGTAATCTACCATATTACTGATAATATAAAACATTACTAACTTTGTTATAAATAAATTATAAACTATTCTTAGAAATAGAGAATGGTCAAAAAAAAAAAAAACATCGTCTCCGTTCAAAATTGTTTTACTTGTGAAATGTTCGACAATTAATGTTTTTTTGTTTTTAAAACATTGGGGAAAGACATTAACTATCTATTACCAATTACATTTATTTTAACATTATTATTTTTTTAATATATCAAATAAGTCAACTAAGAAATCATATACCATTAAATTAACCTAACTTCAATAAAATGTTATACTAATTAAAAAAAAAAAATCATTAATTATTTAACTGAGGGAAAATCACTAAGGTGGTAATTTAATTTAATGAATGTGAATGGATATAACAATAGGTAATATCCAATATCTTATCAGCTCACTTTATACGATAAGCTTTAAGTTAAGAGAAGTTAAGCTTAGAAGTTATCAAACCATTTTTGTCGAAGTTTTGGTATTTTTTTTTTTTTTTTTTTTGGTGACGATTGGATTAAGTGAGTGGGTTACCTGAGTTAGATTCACCTAAATAAATAAATGTATAACTTCTACAAAATCAATTTTCTAATTTCTGCAATTAATTTGCTAATTATTTTCTAACTATTGGTATCGATTTAGAACTGATTATATAAAATGAGTGGATCAAATTCATGAACATTGAACATTTTAAGGCAATGTTCTACACTATATAAAGTTTTTCTTATGGAAAATTTAAAAATTTTTTAAAACTTAAATGCTAATTACTTAATATTAAATAAGTTTAGTTAAGTTGATAAAATAATGCACCTGTGTTATGGTGAGAATGAAAAATAAATTATACTAAATAGATACTTTAATGATAAAATGTATAAATCTAAAGGGCATAATTAATATGATAATTAAATTTAATGAATATCATGAATAACATTTATGGACTCGAGGCTGTTATTAATAGTCTTTAGACGTGTGGCTAATACCTATTTCTCTTGTATGCGTTATTAGTTCTATGTGTTAAATTGATTTTATTTTAAAATCACATGACAAACATCTTCATTGCCATAACATTTTTTTCTTTTATAAAAATATTAACTACATTCTATTAACACGACAACGAACAAAAACATTTTTCTATTTTTGAAAATTCAAAATAAAGTCTTAGTAGTAAATATTAAATACCTAATCATAGGTAATTTTAATTTTGCATATAGAAGTAAATAATAATTAGAATAATAAATATTTCAAACCAATAAGTTAAAATGAACTTCATTTTTATAACATTGTCCCATGACCTTACCTCCACGTACCTAAACGTGAATAAGTTTTAAATACAATACCAGTCAATACGCGTTAGTACCGTCTTACACTGACACAGCATAATATTACGTTACATACGCGTCGTGCACGGCACCTATACTGCAGCAGTGACAGAAATGTTGTTCGGCGGTGAGAGGGTTGACCGAGTGCAGTGCATAAGTATGCGCGAATGGATGAGAAAGGGGTGAACGGTGCGTATAACAACAGCGTTATTGGGCTATAGCCAGTTAGTGGGACTGCTATACAGTGGCGGCAAACGTCAAAAATAAGGTAAGACAGGACCGCAGGTCCCCGAGGACACATTTCATTGAACTTCTCGTCACAAAACGTCAGTGCGCATATATATACGGTGCGAGCTCGGAATAACGGTGGCGGTGATAGATATATATATATAGAATTGAAGGGGTAAGAATTTTCGGTGACGGCGGTTTGGGGGGGGGGGGGTGAAGGGGCGGGCGAAGTCGAGTCGTTCATTAGATTAATACGGATTGCGGTTTCCGCCTACCCGCGTGTGTGCGGCAAAACTTTGCGCTTCCGATATCGCACCCGCGAACTTCCCGTCCGCCGCCGATCGCGCGCACGACTCCGCCGTCGTCCGTCACGTCCGGTCGCGTGGCTCCTTGAACTTTGTCGCCGAACGGATATAATAATAATAATAATATAATCCTCCGACGGCGTGAGCACATATTCTATATGCATGACAACGGCGGCATTCAAGAGTCGGCATTTCAATGAATACATTTTCGCGTCGTCGTCGCGGAGTACGCGGGCACGCGACGGCGCGCGGCGAGGGCAAACTTTATACCGACGATGTCGACAAGCGGGCGGACAGGAGTTCGAGCCGATTCGCGGACGGATTGACGCGGCACGGTGCAATGTCATATATACGTATATGTGTGTGTGTGTATATAATATACTTACATACATGAAAGCGACGTAATCTGTATGTATATAACACGTATGTAATAATCGCGTGGCTCGCGAAATGATACTGGAGGACACCGTGACAATTCCCAGTAGCTCAGTCAGTCGCACGACGTTTTGACACAAGAACTGCTGTCAGCCGATGCGCGCCTGTAACGTTAAATATATATATATATTATCGGTGATGCCCAGCCCGCGCACATTGAATATCTCTGCACGAAATGGTGCCGGAGATGCGGCGTTTTCGAGGGATCTCAAACAAACCGTAGATAAAAAATAATTATTGGTGATATAATACAATATGCATTTTTATCGTGAAATATAATATACGATGATATTACATGATACGACTCGTGTTATTCGTATGAGGACTTAAAACACTCGATGATAATGTCGAATTAAAAATAACCGTATAATAATATTATTATATTAAACGTTTTATAAAATTGTTATATCCGTACAGTGAAAATAGTAGCTAGGTATTGACATTTTTAGATGACCGTTTTTAATTTTAACCCCAATACTCGTTATGTTTTATATAGATATAATTTAATATTGATATTAATACTAACTTTGTTTATAAAAATATATAGTTTGTTTTAGTGTGAGCACTAAAATAATAAATAATGTATATAATATTTATATTTATATATTATACTATATAGGCATTATGACATCGATCTAGATAGTAATTATTTAAAACTTATTTCGTAGTTTGATATATAAAAGTAGTAAACACTAAAAAAGAGGTAGGCAAGTGAATACCAATCTCCTATACATTAAGTATCGATTGGGTATGTTAAATTTAAATTTAATAAAATATTTATTTCTAGAAAAAAAAAACTTTAACACATTGAAAATATATTATCCCTATAAATAGCTTAACAATAACAGAAACATTTTGAAAGTTTTTCGTAAATAAAAAAACAATAATATTAACATTTGTTATTCGTTTCAAGTTACACTAAAAAAACAAAATCGATTTTGTCGAAAATTGGATGTGCATAAATATTTCCGTTTTTCCCTCGAAAATTAAATTTTTAAGAATTTTTTACTTTTTACCAATCAAAACACCATCTAGGTAAAATTTTCTGATTAAAGTATCCCCATTTTTGAAAATTAAAGCATTCTTACCGCTATAAAATGTATTTACAGACACACAAAACACATATCATTGTAAAATATAATTACATTCATCGTTTTGCTCAGAACCTAAAAAAAGTTCAAGTATACTATTACTAAATTTGTCCATTAGTTTTAATAAAAATAATAAAAAAATGCGTTAAATCGCAATTTTGAAATATTTATGAACTATAGGAAAAATATTTTCGAATAACTCTGTGCTTGAAAAACTCTCGTAGACAAAAACATATTAACCAATTAACCTAACGTGTGTATATTATAATTATACTTAAACCATAACATTTTATTCCAGTGTTTAACTAAGTATCTATATTTGTAATACATTTCAAAAGTATGTTAACAGTAAGTCTCTATCATTACCTATATCACATTATTATTTTTGATGATCGATACTGTATTATAAATCCTACTGTCGTTAAATTCATACTGTGGAATTACAAAACGATATGCGTAATATAGATCATTTTTTTTTTCATCGAATTCAGATTTATCAACGTACCTACACTTGTTATAATAGCGTTCAGCCATCAGTTGAGTGATTACTATAACTGTCTTACTGTCTACTGCAGCAGAAACGTGCTGCTACACTGCCTTTCTTTTTTTCATTGTGCGGCTAAAGCCTAACATCGATGTGTATATATATATATATATATATATATATATGTAATATACTCTACAGCACAGAGTATTATATATATTATAGTTTATCTGTATTTATCGAATTTATCGTCTCGGGTAATATGTTTATTATTCTTCGCACGAAGTACTGCAGCGACCATCATAATATCGCAAACAATCTTAGTTCCGATTCTCAACAACTGGCAATTCACGCGTGATCAACCATCCGCTCGCTTAGACAGTTTTATCCCAAAAGCTGTGTATCATAATATTGTAGATATTTTAAAAGTTCAAACCATTTTAGACAATTTAACAGACGGTGGCGAGTTAAATCATATAAATGTAATGTACTGTGGATATAATATAATATTATTGTACTTAAACAGTAACGACGTGCGTTATATACCATCGATAAAATCGCCGTCGACTTGTGTTTAGTATGAGTAGATAACATTGTTATACGTTCAACGGAATATTACTGTTCGGGTAGTACAAGTAAGACGAACGTGAAGTGTAATGACATCCACTGGCACAAAACGCTCATTCGTTATACAACAATGGACCTAAACATTCGGTACTTGGGACGTCAATTGGACGATTTGTTAATGTAAACAGGATAAAAGATTTCTGGACTTTTTGGACTTTGGGGAACATGGTGGTTTGGAAAATTGCCAATCATTCAGAAAAAGGCCACGGGGCTCTTGGGAGCAATGATTCTTCCACAATAGTCAGAAACGTGGCAATAACCAATCGTTTCGAGCGCAACAACCATACACATCGCAACATGCTGTACACGACGTTTGCTTCGTTTCGCACAAAAACTTCTATTTTTACAAGGGCGTTAATGTACTCGTATGTATGTACGGTGAACAGTTTATATCAAACGTCATGGCGAATGATATGCAGAAAATAATTCGATGATAAAATATGTAAGCGCGCAGTCATTGAAATTTAAGAGGATAAAACAAAGTGTTTTGATCTGCAAAAAGTTTTATTACTTTTCGAAAAACAAGTTATGAATACATTATAATATATTATAACACTGTACGTTACATACGCTGCCGTGGATAAACAAAAGCGCATATAGTAAGTGACCCGACTGAAATGTTTTATTTTTGTTACATTGCACGCGGGAGAAGACTAGACGCCCTCATACAATAGTGGTTAACTTAAAGATAAACGGCTTAGACAAGAGTTGTTTGAGATCATAAATCTTTGATACCACACAATGTTTCCGTGATGTGCATTAAGGTGGAAAAGTACTGTGTAGGGTTGACGATGTCGGGGAAAAATTGGAAAGGTTCAACCGTATAAAAAAAACTAGTCGGGATATGACCATAAATTATATGTGTTTATGCCAGAATTTGTAAGATGGTATTTTTTTTCATGAATTTCAAAATAAGAAAGATGACGGATTATTGCTGCTATTGAATAATTTACATAGAAGCAATAATGTTTTAATAATTAATGATTCTTTTATTAATAATAAAATTCGTGTACTTTTAAAATGTGTTAGGTAAACATGGGTGTTAGGTGTTAACTCAAATGGTTTAACGTTTATACTATACAGTTAAAGTACTGAAATAATTAAATTGGTATTTAATTATATAAAAACATTATATAATAAAAAACACTTCTACTTATTTTAACTGTATTTAATTGAATAATATAATAAGATAATATGTTATGTGCAATCATAAACATAGTTAATGTTCAACTTAAAATTAGTAGGTACCTAAACTGTAAATTAACATTATGCGTTATCGATATTATATTAAGTTAAGCAACCAAATAAAATATGAATTTAATATTTCTGTGGATAAATTATTATTGATATCGATTTTGGTGTAATAAATTTTGTATTGGGGATATTGCAAATCTAATTTAATTCACTTTGAGTATCGTGTTACAATGACTCTAACGTATATGTTCAATTAAAAAAAAAAAAAACAGTATTTTCCTAATGACCATCTTAAATTTATTGCTTTGATTTCATAAAAATAATAAATAATCATTATATTATGGATTTATCTGCGCGAATAAAGATTTATAGTATAACTCATAATAATAATATTACATTCTTATTAGATTCTGAATGAAGTATACAGCATAACTTTTCGAAATAATTCTTCAATTTCAAACTTTGAGGGTGGTTACCGATGGAAAAGTGAATATCCTTGGTGCATTATAGAGGTCAAGTAAACATTTTACAACAGTTTTCAAAAAAATTGAGAAAAAAAGTGACGGAAAACCGGCAATTTTTACCAGTTTTCGACCAAATCAATTTTTTTATAAGGTTGTAACTCAAAAACTAATCACTGAAAATACTTAAAATTTTCACAAAATATTTATTTTAGTGTTATCTATGTAAAGTTAAATTTTCAATGTATATTTAAATTTTCTGAACTATTCATAGAACTGAAATTTTCGATTTTTCTAGGAATTTTTTTGTGAAGTGTCGATAAAAAAATTTTGGATGACCAAAAAAACTTGAAAATTTAATTTAAGATTTCTTATGAGTTTTTTCTGTTTTAGCTAAAAAAAATCAAAAGTCGTTAATAACAATATTTTTTTATAAGCGTTTATAGTTCAAATGTTTACGAAATATGTCAAAATCGCGAAAATTTACAAGTAATTTTGTAGTTGAAAAATCACAAAATTTGTTGTGTTTATATCTAAGTTTAAAAAATGTAACACTAAGTTTTCCTTCAATAGAGAAAACTCTAAGCTTCATTATAAGAAAAATCTTAAGTGCGTTTGAATTTTAAATTTTTACGAAATTGCGTAACGATAACGTTTTATCCTCTAACGATTTAAAATATTTTTTGTTATTCAAAAAGTATAATTCATAGATACTTGAAAATTTCACCAGTTATTTAAATTTCCATTTTCTTTACATAATTTAATTTTCAAAATATTTCGCTTACTTTAATGCTGTCTATAGGAATTTGAAATATTCGATTTTGTTTATTTTTTTTTATAAATATCGATCAAATGTTTTTGGCTGAGTCAAAATACTTGAAAATTTAATACAAGGTTCCTTATAACTTATAAGTTAGTCTTATAGTGATTCAAAAATTATAAGATTACATATGCACATTTTTTTTTTTTTATTAACAATTTAAGTTCAAATATTGCCAAAAATTTGTCAATATCATGAATATTTGTAAATTATTTTGTAGGTATAATCCATAAAATTTTGTAAAAGTAGCTAAGAGTTGAAAATGTAATACAAGATTTTCCATAAGTTTAACTAACAATAATTATAAAATAACTTGAATGTTGACCAATTAAAAAAATTTTATTCTTAGTTTAAATTTTTACAAAATTTAAAATTCACTTGTAGATTAACGATTTACTGTCAAACAATTTTATATTTTTGTTATAGTTAAAAATTACTAGTCGTAGAAACTTGAAACATACACCAGTTATTTGAATTGGCATTTTCAGTACATGATTTAATTTTAGGATGTTCAGATCATTAAAACATAAGCCACCTTTTCACCACCCAATTTAAAATATATTATATCCCAGGCTGACAAATCATCTCCGTTCAGAATCGTTTTTTGTGCACCTATATTTGCGTATAACTAAATTTAAATACATTATCGTTAAATTATAAAATATGAACTTTGAGGAATAAAATAGTAGTGTATTAAATTCGATATTATTATTCATTGATAGTTGAAAAATTGGAAATCTATTAAATATTCGTACGATGTACCTTTGTTTAATAATAATTAATAACTTATTATAGATATACAACTACCTAGGCGCGATATTTCTTTGGTAAAATCACGATTGTTGACATTTATCGGTTAACATTTTAACAATGCGTCAATGTATTGTACGTAGGGGTAATTATTTAAAGATGTTTTTCAGATATATCTCACTTTTTACTAGCACTATAGTTTTAGTTTAGCGAATACTCCTATAATATGATATTATATATTATTTTACTGCAGCTAATTTATGTACATAATAATATATGATGTACACTTTGAATTTGATCACTTACGACTACCTGGCAAGCGCAATTTCATGCACATATATTAATTCACCGTCGTCAGAGTCTTCACTAGATATTATAATATTGTTTGAAATATACAACACGCGATACAATAGAACAGGGGTGGCCAACAGGTCGATCGCAGGTCCATTTCCCTATCATTTTCTTAATTTTTTTAATATTTTATTTGTTTTTGTAAATTTGTGTATCATTATTAATATTAAAATTAGATTAAATTTAGAAAAAGGCAATAATAATTCTGAAAAATGAGTTAGGTTCTTATGAGTTAGTTAGGAGTAACTTAAAATTTAAATTAAACGTGTTAATAATACGTCTTAATATGTGCGCTCACATATATTTTTTTTTTAATAATAGTATCCTTTTTTTTTTTTTTTGGTCAATCGTAACAACCTAGAAAAACTCGGACTTCAGAGGTCGGTCACAAGTCATTTTAAGTTGGCCACCCCTACAATAGAAAATAGAATGCAATGATTTTTTGCACCTAACATAAAGACCGCCTCACGGTATACCTACAACAACCGTACAGGTATGTCTCGCGACTATAACTCCTCGGGAAATCGTTGAGACTGCGCACTATGTCTGAACACAATTTCCACTGTGATATTATAACAATGAAATCGCGGCACTGCGTGTATACCAAATTATGATCGTGTGCGTGCGGCGCGTGTAATATATGATAATATATTATATTAGTGTGACATAGACCTCCGGTGAACTATTCCACCGGCACAAAGTGTACGCGTTCTGTTCTATACATATATATTTAAGTGCACTTGGACGTGTTTTGCGCTGGGTCGGCAAAAGTATATATTATTATTCTGTATATATATATATATATAGATGTACACGCGAGCGTAATACGGTTTTGTCGAGGGAGTTGGTTGTTAAACGAATTAAATTCGATTTCGTGGCGGTGGCAGCGGCGGCGGCGACGACGACGACGACGACGACGACGACGCAATTCTGTTCTCCTGTTGTGCAGCCGGTTTTGGGCGGCGGTGGCGGGAGAAGAACGAGAGGTTAGGATCGAAACACCGCGCGGGAGGGATGAAACGAGAGAGCTTATATTATTATTATTATTATTATTATTATATATGTGTATAATATACATATAAATATATATAAGGAAAGCTTGGGCAGGTTTGCCCGCCCCTCAAAACCCCGGTAATAATGTAATTTGATACATCCAATTAAAATGCAAATGACATTTCGCTCGAATTGCATTCCCGATGAATCAACTTTAACGCTTCGCTGATCCTTGCGCGCACGGAATCCATTACATTCCGTCGAGCAACCGTTTAATTGACGCGTTTACACGCGATGCGCGGCTAGAAACTATATTATATATACACTGACGACGACGGACCGTCGCGCGTCGTCGTGTCTCATATAGGTACACCTACCTATACGCTCCGCGAAGCCGTCACTATTTTTCTTTTCGATTTTTCCATTTCTCGTCGTATAGTCTTTCCGCACCGTAATGATATCGCAACGACTCCGAAAAAAAAAAAACCATCGACTTACTGCTTTCGGGTATCGCGCCACTGCGGCGTTAGTTACACAATAAAATGTATCATAACAATGTGAGGAATTATATTACGATCGGATAACGTGAAACATATTAATATGTCGCGCTGACTGTTCTTGGACCTCCTGAGCCCGAATTTTGAGCTCTTATATTATACACTAGTAATTTTTTAAAAAATTCACTGACGACTGTTCATTTCATCGATTTAAAATTATATTCTAGAGTAAGACTATCGTGTAAAAATAACATAGAAGAATTTAAGGAATATTATTGAAAATGGTGTAGTAAAATTAAACAAAAAAAGGTAGATACAGAATTTATATCAATGAACCATACATTTTTTATACAGCTGTCATACGTACAAATCGATAGGTACGTGAATTTTTATTTATGCGCACTGATTTTAACGATCAATGAAATAGTTGTATTACATTATGTAAAATAATGAAGCAAGTCTGATTTTAGGTTAATTTAGTTCCAATAAATCAAACTGTTTGCTAGGCTGAGAGAAATAAATTTACAGTAATTGATTAGTTTAATCCCTTTGTTGGAACATTCTAGTGAATTGTTGCTAAAAAAAATAAAACAGAGGTGACCATATATAGTTGAACTGTTCATATAGATAAATCGTTATTTCAATGTAAGAATAACTAGGTATAAGTGGTATAACTATAGTCAATTTCAATGCGAAATTGAACAATTAGGATAAATTAATAAAATTTTCAATAAAAATAAAACAGAATAACAAAATTACTATAAACGTGTAAAAGATGCATAGATCTTTGAAAATTTTCGTAAATAGTCTGACTTTCAACTCAAACGTAGTTTTTTTTCCATTGCTTATCAATAAAAAATTATTATGAACTGAATCAAGCATACACAGTGATCGATACAGGGCATAATCAACATTAGTCAACGAAGAATGATAGATATTCATGATACGATTAACCATCTGCGGAAAGCTTTATTGATCCAGATGCTCTTCTACACAAAATTATATTTTTTCGAATACCTAGTAAAATTCTCAATCATTTTTTTCATTTTAAGTGATAAAAAATTTAGTGATTACAAATTGTTTTTTATAAAAATATGCAACATTTATGTAGCATACAAAATAAAATATTCTATTATAATTCAGTTCTAATTATAAAATAAAGTACCTTAATCTAAATCTAATGTAGTCATTATACCGAATTTATTAAATAATAATAGTTAAGTTAATACATATATGTATGGAGTAAAAATTATATATTTAAATACATTTCTAAATGGTATATTATAGTTTAAACTTTCAACCATCAAGTCAAAATTCTTACCTTTCTTTAATTACTAATAAAATAAATTCAATTATTACTATAATAAAACCATAAGATGTAATGGTTCTATTTTATATTTTTTAAAAATTCACAAAGATAATAGTTGCTACGTTAATATTATTTCATAAAATAACAAATAATACAATATAGTATATTATAATTTTACATTATATTGATAGATTTTTTAAATCACAAATTCATAATAATTATAACCATTAAAATGTATTTACAAATATCAATTTAATATTTATGCATACGTAATATTGTTATATTATCGTAATAAACTACTTATTGCTAGAAAAAAAAATGAGTTATTATAATACACTGGATAGATATATCTTTGCAGTACATAAATAATACCATCTCATGAAATAAATGATACATATTTCATAAGATGTTTTTAATAGTGTTATACACTAGTCATTTTATTGTACTACAGTATATAAATCGACCAAAATTGTTTAGCATTTCCAATGGCTTTACGGCCATAAAACTGGCACTAAAAATATATATATATAAATTTGATAGGGAGGTTAACCCCATAAACTCTGTCGAGCTGACAGTAATTTTAAAACATTTTTTTATGACACTTGCCTCATCATTATTCTACAACGTTGATATGTCTGAGTGATAAGAAAAAATAACATGAATAGAGATTAGTTCATTTTAATATTATTTAAAGTTTTGAAGTGTAAAACATCAACTCAAACGCTTATATGTTTTACTCACTGCTTATTTTATATATTATATTATATAGGTATATGCAAAATTCTGAGCATAATGAAGAATATAATATTTTAGGTTTTTTTTTTTTATCGCAGATCTCTAAATCTTTAAATAACATATTAGGTCAATAAAATATATTGTATGAATATATGGCTACATATAGTCAGTTATATAAAATAATAGATCCATGGTAAATATTATGGATAACTTAAAAAAAAAAAATACAAACTAATAAATATTACAAAAAAAAGTTGCCTTTCGATGATTATGATAAAAATGATTTCTGTGAACATAACCCTGTCGCGCACGGCCACTGCACGTATACATCCTAAGCCTTAGGGGGCAAAAAAATAAATTTCGTTTTGAAATAACCATAATCAAATACAGAAGCCGTAGTGCGTATTTTCCGAGGGGATAAAATGCAAAGAAAACAAGGTTGGAAGTAGCTGTGGACGGCGGGCGAGTAGATCGTTCCCTTACCGGGAAATTTGTCATCGGGAAAACGTCCTTGGGACAAATGTCCGTTAAATATATTCATGTATTCATAAAACAACGACGAGGAAATGACCACACACACATACGTACGCACACATACACATATACATACGCATATACAAACGATGGAAATCCACAAATTGACCTTATGCCTTTCCTAAGGGACCTAGTCAGGTGACGGAATGCAAATCCTCCGGAGGACGAGAAAAACAAATGAAGGAGAAACCAAATCCTTCGCTCCATCGCCGTGTCGTCGCAGGGAAATGTTTTTCTTTCTCTTTCTTCTCTATAGCTCTCGTTTCTTCTTTGTGTGTGTGTGTGTGACACTGCAATCCCGCTGGGAAGACCGGTTTTTCGATGAATATAAAAAAAAAAAATGTGAAGAAAACTTTCGGTCAGTCAACGCTATTGTCATTACTTTTCCGCGCGCCGTTTGACAGAACCGTGTTTCAAACATTACCATACAAAACACCGACTTAGCCTATATCCATGCACACATATTGAGGCACGAAATACGAGAATACTGATATCCTATACATAGCACTATATAGTATATAATAGCAGCAAGAAATGTTTAAACAGACGTCAAAAGTTCTATATTTTGTTAAACTATAACTTTTTTTCACAGATATGATATGTTTCGATTTTTGAGCGTACATTTCACGGTTAGAAGAAGTTAAGTTACGTGACTGTCAAATTATGTCATAAAAGTTTCAAAAACTTAAATTTATTTAAATATACTGAATACGTGTATATATTTTCGTTGTGCATTTTCATATTTTCCAACTGTTGAAACAATGTATAATTCGATTAATATCTACCACGTGCTTTGTTTATATAATTATAGATACCTACTCGTCTTTAGTTTATTTATAAGGTATATAATATATAGCAAATTTATTAAAAAAAAGCACAACATTAAAGTCTTAAAATGTCTTCAATGTTACAATAATAATATATTATCTATATTTACACGTACAATTAAAGTAGATAATATATTTTGTTACACGGCCAGTTTCTATTGTATCAGATTCGATAAAAAATATAATTTGAAAAAAATGATGTTGTTTATTTTTAGAATTATATTATATTTCTCCAATTATTATAATCAATTTAAGTAGAAGTACGAACATCGCTTTGAACCTAACCCACTTTAAGTCGTATATAATATATATTATTAATATTCGACTATTAAACTGTTCGTCTTCAATATACCAACTATCACAAACATAAATAATAAAAAAACATAAATAGCTGTATTTATATTATAGGCACATATGGCGAGCACTCGGCAATGAAGCCAATGATACCGTTGCAGCGTGCAGCGAGGATTAATACATTTTTTAATATAATCGATTAATTATGCGTTTATTTTAAAACGCAAATCGATCATAAATATATCATGTATATGCAATATAATAATATATGTCATAAACATTGAGTTTTTCAAAAACTATATACACAACAGGACGTCTCGTTACCGTTCTGCAGTAAACACGCGGTTAACTACTATATACGACTCGTAAGTCACCAGTGTTCAACGCAATATATACGGTAATAATAATAACAATGACGTCTTACACGAATTTTTAGCTCTTTGTTATCGCGTGCATAATAATATCTAATATTATGATATTTTATTCATTTTCAGTGTGTACCAAAACAGTATAAATAGTCACACACGTGTAAAGGGGTTCTGTGACGGTGTGCTCGTTATGGGCAAAACGGTTAGCAACATATCGCGATGTTCTATTATACAACAGTCGATTATCGAGTGCGAACGTGCATTACATATATGCGCGTCGCATTGCACCCGCGAGAGCTAACGGCAACGCGGTCGTATGGTGTAAACTATCAAATAAAACGGACCTACGTGACGTCTTAACAAAAACGGCCGCCGCCGCCGCCGTCGCCGCAGCACTGTTTCCGCGAGGTTTGGAGAGTTTTTACTTTACGCGAATACGCGCGGTGGAAAATTTACGACCGTCGGGAAGACGCGCGGGCGGCGGTTTTCTCGCGTCTGTGTGCGTGTGTGTGTGTGTGTACGGCGACGGGTGGAAAAAAGAATAAAAAAAAAGTAGTTTCGAAAGCCGACCGTGGCCTAAGTACGATATAATCGAATTCGCCGTTTTCGCCGGCGATATTGTCACGCTCGTGGATATATTTTCGCGGGGGGGTAGAGAGGAAAATATATATTTTTTCCGTGTCACGAAAACCGCTCGTCGTCGCGGTCTACACATGTATTCGTCGGTGGATATGTGCAGCGACGGCGTGTGTGCGCGCGCGCTCACGTTATATTTGCCCAAGAGAGACGATGACACGCGGCGGCGGTGGCAATGTAGAGAAAAATAATAATTTTTCATGCGCAAAGTTTAGCTGTCCGACGACAAGTACAAAAAGTGAACACCCCCGAGACCCGGCGTGACAGATTTCAAAACGTTTTCACCGTTAAGTTTTCTGATCATTTTCGAAACGACCAAAAAGTTGTGTTATTATTCAATTTCGGTTTGACTGCGCGCACACCAGTCCGCTGCACACAGCACTATTCTCACCGTCCCTCTCAATATTATATATTATACGACTGCGTGACAGTTTACTTTGACGTATCTCCTCCAAGCGTCGTTCGTTGTCTTTTTTAAATTCTCTTAAACGTGAAATGATATCGTGGCGACCGCAACGTCTGCCTTTGTCCGTGTCATCGTTGTAACAAAAATGCAAAGTACACCGTATAATACACCGAACACCACACATTATAACGATGAGTTTCTGATAGGCCAAACGTGTCTGAATATTATCCTGTGCGTGTTGTTCGTTGGATATTAAAAATAAAATTAATCTACAAAATATTTTTGTTCGATAACTAAAAGTCATCTTAACGTACGTCTGGTACGTCTAAACGATATAAATGCAGAAAGAAAATTTTAGTCTTCCCCTTCGTACTTTTACCACAAAAATATCTTAGTTATTTTGAATACAATTTATGATATTTTAAAAAATATCAAATTTAATAAGAATATATATGTATAATATGTTGTACATTATTGTGCAATACTGTATAGGTTTGTCCGGAAGTTAAATATATTGCCGTTACCTACTGTAAATAAAAGCGCGAATCTCCTGGGCATTTTTTTTTTTTACTTTTGTTGTGATTATATTTCATTAATCATAAAGTATTTTATCAATAAACTATTATTTATGCATTGGATATACGTCCTTAAAGCACATTCCCTAGGTACAGAAACACACATCAGTTGTGATATTTGGCCTTATTAATTTTGTTTTGTTTTCGCCCGTGGGAATATCGCTGTTCTCGTATTTTCACAACAAAAAAAAAAATCTGTTTTCTTTTTTTTTAAAAATACACAAAATTTTAGTAGACAGTTAAATAAAAATAATTTATGTTCTTAATAGAACTTTATGGTTCTTTTGATATAATTTATTGCTAGACTATTGGCTTACTGTTTTGCATTACTTTATATTTTTTATAACATTTTTCTTGCAGTCACTTAAATGTATTTTTTTTTCATTTATTTTATACTATTCTTATACATTTCGTATACTAACCTAGGTTAGTACTTACGTATTTCATGAATTTTAAAATTTAAATATCAGATAGGTATATAATGTAAAATCATAAACATTTCTATTTTTCAATTTTGTTTTGTTTAAATTTAAAATAGAGTGAATTTTAATGTATTATACGTACGTATAATATAATATTTATTCACAATTGTTTTTCTCTTTCATTATAATATTTTAAATAAAAATATAAAACAAATATTTTTTGAAATTTTAAAGACGATTTTACTAGTAGCTAAAGTAAATTTTACTAACACTAGTAAAAATAAACATTTTGTAGTGATAAACAATTGATTGTTAACTTGATAAAATTAGTACTAATAAGTATACGTTAGATGAATACTAAATAAAAAACTATTTATTGGCCAAATATCAATAAACAATTTGATAATCTAACCAAGAATTTCTACAAATATACTCAGATTTTTGTTTTTCCATAGTACGATGTTTCTATGACGTACTTCTGCAGTATTCCTATGACCTACTTTAGAGTTTCTATATCATTATTCTTCTGAGAGCTGACGGATATCTCTTGTATGATTTTATTCGTATTATTCGTGTCTTTATTTTAATATTACTAAATATCAATTAAAAATTAGTGTAACATTTTTCATTTTTAAAATAATTTCAAAAAATTCTTAATGAATAGTAAATAATTACTTATTTGTATCTTCAATTTTAGAATTCGTATTCGTAAGTTTGAGAGAAAAGGGATATAATTTATTGCAATCACGTGATAATCACCTATCGCCCAATTTCATCGACATTGACACACTGATGCGTCTTCAACGCGAAGTTTTTATCGTGTACGGGTGGTGCGAAAAACGATATTATCATTCCTGTCATTTATCTTAATTCCAACGCCACCAAGACGACCTGCCACCTCAAAATGTATAAATAAATATACGTATTGTGTGATCAATGTTTAACTGAAAAATAAATGTAAAATCTCTTCAACGTGTAAAATCAATCACTTTGAATGTTTTGAATCTTTTAAAGGATCCAGTTATGCTATAGTGCGAAGAGATGCAAACTTATTAGTTAATTTTCTAATCTACTTAAGAACTCAACTAGTTAAATTGATTTTTGAAAGAACTTAATTTATTTCAATTTATTTAAAAATAATTTATGAAGTTAAAATTTAAAATGTTTTTACGATTACTTGTTTTAATAGTCATACATTTTAATTACTGTATTATAAATATACAGTTTTGAATAAAAAATAATTTAGGTATTACTATAATATTTTCTGTTATTCTTCTTGATGTAAAAAAATTAAAATAATCTTACTTGATCCACCTTTTAGTTTTAAAAAAATAGATTAATTTTTTTAAACTATATTAAGTTAATATATTTTTCCACATTAAATTTAAACTTAAAGCAATTTAATATTATATGTATTATTTTTTAACTGTTGATTTCTAACGTAACGATTTTGTGTTCAGTTAAATTATTAACACTAAATGATTATAAATAATTATTTTCTTTAACTTAATCACCTGTGGTGGTTTATGCAATTTGAATTGGCTTGTTCAAAAATAAATAAAATCAATGTAAACGATTCATGTATAAACTATTTTGAATTTTCAAATAATTATCTTCAATAGTATATAAAAAACGAGACAATTTATGATTTTTTAATTTTTTACTATCATTATTTTTATTTATTAAAACCACAACTAATATTATAAGTACTTATATTTCAAGAAAACAATGATGTAAGATACTGCGGGTAATAATTTACTTACTACTATGGACATTTTTACAGATACTTAAACAAAAGAGTTGTTCAACTGAATATTATGTATTTGTTATGATTTCAGCATATTAAAAGTTAGTAAATTCGATAAGTTATTAATAGTATTATTATTTTATTATATTATTCAGTAGGTAATCAGTTGTGTACACAATATTTAAAATTATAAATAACACACAACATTCGATTAATAACATATGAATCTAAAATTTGTAATTTTTATATTTTAGTTTTAAATGAATAACAATGAAACATTTTCTTTAAAAATCTAAACACATTGCGATTTATGAACTATTGACATTTAAAATATGACCTGATAACGGATTTTTAATTGCCATTGTTATAAAAATTCTACTTATATACGTATATATAATATATATATTATATATATAAAAGAAGATCCTTCATGTTGAAATGTTGAATATAATTATTTGTTTGTTAAATATAAACATTAAACATGTTTTTATCAAATGGGTACCAAAGTATATGCAACTTTTCAAGAGCTTACAGTGTATTTTTATTATTAATAGATCTTGAATAGACTTTATATTATACTATCTAGTTAAAATTAATATGTGTTAATAAAAATTGTAAACATAAAATGGCATGTATTTATTCAAAATTAAGAGTATGTAATAATTTTCGATATGAAGTACACAAAAAAGGTTTTGGAAAAAATAAATAAATAGTATAAAATGTATAAAACAATGTCATAATAATTTTAAAAAAAATCAAACACTTTTATCTGCCTTTCAATAATAAGTACATTTTCTTACCAAACCTCGTTCAAAATGTTTTTATTTTATTTTAATAATTGTTAAATATTTAATAATATATTATATACTTAGTACAATCTTATACATTATGTAAATAAAATCGCCATGTATATTTAATTTTAGCCAGTAATATTTTAAAGTAAAACTTATATTAGAATAGAAAATGTTTAAACACATCAACGTCTGTATAAATAGGTATTAATATCTTTTAGTACTAAATAAATCATTTTTATGAATATTAAATTCATAAAAACATTAAGTGCAAAATGATTAATAATTAATTACTTTAAAATTTTATTTAATTACATTTAATTAAGTTCATTTCTAGATTAAATATACCGAAAAGTTTAGATGTATTTATTGAATGTAAATTATTCTTTATAGTGAGATTCTAAAATAAAAAAGTGCGCAAGCGAGTATCGCTTTGCTGTAGAGTAAGTGTAGGATTGGTCACTGAAATGGATGTGTATTTTAATTCGATGTTGTATCATTTTATATGAAAAACTATTTTGATTGGAAACGACCTGTAAGCCTATAAATAGGAACTTATAATATGCATTAACAAGTTTAATGGAAATATTAATATTTTATTAATAATGTTATTGAAAATAATCTGTGAGGGACAAACATACTTTTTTTCTGCCCAAAGCTGATTATGTGATAAAAAAAATAAGTGGTAAAGAAAATAGTTTGTTTTTAATATCATTTTTATCTAAGTAGGTACTGAGTCCTCAACACAAAAAATGTATTTTTATTGTGTTTATTTTATTAAACGAAAATACGCAGGTAGAATTGTTACTATATGCATTGTGCATGGCTTTATCCTGTCTAAATAAATTATACCTTTACATATAGAAAAAAAAACAATTATTATTTTATTATATTATTATTATATCATTTAACAACGCATTATTATATTGATCAAAAGAAAGGTATTCATTTAGACAATTGCTATCTGAGTAGGAATCAGCTAAAAAAAAATTCTAAATCACACGAAACGCATTCACACAAGTACATACTTTAACGGTTTTTGTGATCCTAGATTATAATCATTAACGTTTTGTAATGCTAAAAATATAAACAATAAACATATTAAATTACTAAGTAAACTGTGAAACGTCTGGATAGTAACACGGTTGTCGGGGTAAACGTGAATAACCGTCCGGCGATAATTCTATTTATTATACTAACAGCATACACCCATAAAATTATTAATATTATTTACAAGAGCTGGTTAGGTTAGGTCTGGCTTTATCAACATCTTTTTGTGGTTTCATCGTGCAAATTTTTATTCGCAGAATTTTTTTTACGTTGATACAATTCAGTTTGTCTCAAATATTAATGTATATTTATTATACATGTATATTCGATATATACTATGTACATCGATGTAATTTATTAATATAATTAGAAATTTGTCTAATACTTATATTTTGAACATTAATAATAGCAACGGTATAATAATAATTTGTATACTACACTAGCAATTTATGACTACTCCCAGTTTTTTTTTTAATCTACGAGCTGTCACTAGTTTAAATAAATTATTGGTGTGATCTTGATAACAGTTTTTATGGAAATTCGTTTGAGCGCTGTATAATATATATAATACATGTCATTATGTGACATTGTAAATTTAAACCAAAATTGTGTGTCAATTTAAAAAAAAATCGGCATATTAATTTATCAGAGCTTTTGTCTGTGACGTACCACCTAGATTGTATCAATTGTTTAATTAATTAAACGCAAGTATCAAAATAGTTCAAATATTTATACTTCAACAATTAAGTAGTTTATGCTTACACATCAATAGTAAGTGATAATAGAAAACAATTCTAATAATTGGATTGGTGCGTATTGTATATCTGAAATAATTGTGTTGCTAAATATTATTAATACTTAGAAGTATTATAATCACTCTTAAAATATTATGAAGTAATGATGTATAGAACAAAAATATATTTTTTTAAATGTTTAAATACGTTTTACAAGAAGAAAAATAATACAATGGAAATTAATAATAATAAAAAATATAACATGTAATTTACAATTGTTTTAAAAATATTTACTTAATAATTTAAAAGATTAATTATTCCCGAGTATTTATAAAAATACTATTTAACGACATTTTTTACTGTAAAGTATTTTTTTGTATAAGAGGACAAACAATTCAAACTTAGTCATACACGTATATTTTGAAAGTGTCAACTACCATATAGTCTCGTGTCAAACACGTTAGTTATTATTTATTTTTCCGGATTCCCTCTTCTAATATACGCACTCCTGTCGGTGTGTTACGACAGTCTGCCTCTTTCCTTAAAAATAAAAAAATAATAATAATAACTCGCCTTGTCTCCTCAAACGGATACATTTGTCATCTGTCACGCCTATACTCCGACCTCGACCACCTATACGACTTGCTATATACACCTAATAAGCGATCCAGAGACAAACATACAGATACGTATGAAACACTGTCCGGGCGACGAACGTTTACGGATTGAAAATCGAGATTCATATATATATATACCTAACCTATACCTACGAGTATTATAAGCTCTCGTGCGTGTGCGAAGACCTGCAAGCTTCCTACAGTTCATCCTTACGACGTATAATCGTGGTGGGAGAGGCGGGCGTTATGACTATTATACTCCTGCTGCGTGTAAGTCCTGGCGTCCTGCTTCCCTTTCCTACTCCTCCGACCACCGCCGCTATGTACTTCC
The DNA here is from genome assembly GCF_020184175.1 of Aphis gossypii. Taxonomy (NCBI): domain Eukaryota; kingdom Metazoa; phylum Arthropoda; class Insecta; order Hemiptera; family Aphididae; genus Aphis; species Aphis gossypii. Next base: position 45,294,224 of record NC_065533.1, read on the forward strand.
AAAGCTGCCGCCGATACTGTGTGTCCCACCGCTGCCGCCGCCGTATCGGTTCGGTGGGCTGCAAACGTATATATAAAATGTGTGTGTGTGTACGTGTGCGATTGTGTGTGTGTGTGTGGCGCACGTGTATGTGTGTGTACACAGATAAGCAATTTTCTCCGTTCGTGATTGGGCCGTATCCCGCGGGAATAAAAACTCCATCTACAAATGAACAGGCCGTGACAAGAGCAATAATTCGTCGTCCGCATAACGTGCTTCACTATACGAGTAGTATGTGTGTGTGTGTGTCTCTCTCTCTCTCCTTCTACCATATAACCTCTTCCACCACACACCCTTCGTTTCGTACCGTTTTCTATCCACCGTCATACACCCCTTTCGCGTATATTACACTACTATGACGAGACCATAGTTTCACGACAACCCCCCCCCCCCCCATTCTCCACACCCACGCGTACGTGTAAAGATCTTTTGGTAATTCGGGAGAGAGACGTATTTATGAGAAAAAGTGATTGACTGACTGAAAAAATACGAGAAAACAATAAGCGAATATAGCTACAGTCAATTACGTATAATCCAAAAATACCATAATCTAACCACTGTCGCACGAAGACTTAGTGACTGAACTTTATACAGCGACGATACGACGTTATGTTATTAATGGCGAGAAATTTCAGAAATAAAAAACATTGGGTTTCTCTTCAATCTCCATTCTTGTACGAGTTGTACGATAATATATAGTATAGACGTCATGTTTCACTGCTTTTTTATTTGTTTTTATTTTCGGTACTCGCAAAAAGGTAGTAGGTAATAATGTTTTTCTCAAAACTTGAGGGTTATACTCTTTTATCCCCGCTTGATCTTATCCAGTCCCGCATAGACATATTTAGCTTTTGCACGATCTGTAAAAAAAAAGGTATTGCTGTACAGATTGTAAAAAACCTTATGTAAAACAGTATATATATATATATACCTAGACACAAATGCTAATCGAGTTTTTTTATACAAACTGCTAATCTTAGAAACTTCCTAGAGGAATTTAATAGGAGATAATAATCTATAGATTTAAGACTGCAGTGTTCTTAGTTTTTTTTAACATCCCATCATACATGTATTTTATATAATAGTGTAGGTTTTATTATTTAAATAATACTATAGTAATCACAATTCAGATTGGAATCATTTTTCGAAGCAATGATTTAATTTTTCATTCAAATTTGTGATTATCTAATACTGTCCTATCATATAGGATAAAGGACTCCTATGTATTCGTACGCAGAGGTGAACTAAGCTAAATGAATTGTCAATATCGTTAACATTCTAAAATCCTCAAGTATTCGTGCATATTCTGTATCTAGCTTTTAGTTATATTAATACTTCATTCAATATATTATATATCTTGTCCATACGCCCAGGGTTGAGCATTTATTATACTTAATTTTAATTTATAATAATAGTTAAACATTTTCCTTTCACTTTATATGAAAGTTACGAGTTAAAATTAAAAGTTAATTGCATTGATAATTTATAAGTGAGACTCGATTGTTGTACGATGATTATGGTTAGTACATCATTTTTTTCCTAACATAACGTTATTTTATGTAACCCACTGCTGGTTAATAATTCGACGACCAGTTGTACAGCTGTCTGATATAAATTTATAAGAAACGTGATAAATAGGTTTACCTTAATTTGTAATAATTCGTTTATGTTGTTTGTGAATTGTGATCGCCATGCCGTTGACTAGTCTTGAAACTTAAATCGTTTTATTTTTCTATAAACATTGATCATCGACCTTCTCTGTTGAATGGAACATTTTTTAAAGTTATTGTTGAAATAAAAAAATGAAAACCTTTTAGTTAGATATATGTTGTGTAAAGCTGATAAATGCGAAAGAAAATGTATTAGCGGTTCATACAAACACACTACAAATTTTCGAACGCGTGTAAAAGTAAGCATCTATTTAATATTTATTTTATACATTTTTGCATTACGAAATGTATGCCATAGTTTATAGTGTTTGTACTATATAAATGTAAATAAACAGCAATGTCTTTGAGGGTATACGCAGAATTGTAGAATTTCATCAGCTTTACTCCTTATATACACATATAATACTATAAGTTTATAAACTTACTAATTGATATGTTTTGATATAAATTCATAAATTATAGTATAGCTACTCTCTAATATTTTTTTACTAAAAGATGTAAATAGATAAAAATATGTTAAATATTTGGTATACAATACAGTTACTATAAGTAATATTTGTTTTTTGTTTTTAGCGATTACATTCAGGAAAATTAGAAGAGTTTACACAATTTATTAAGTTCCTTTCTTCAACAAAAATAATAAATAAACATCTTGGTATTTCAAAACAAAAACAACTAAAGTTGGACTTCAATAATAATGAATGAAATTAACAATTTTTAAATACAAGTATAATGAACTATATTATAAACAGCATTGAAATTCTCTCAACTACTGTTGAAAATGGTGATTCAAAAAAAATAATTATTTATTTATTATTTGTTTTTGCATTACACCTTTAAGTGTATAGTAATCAACTATGAATATTTAAATTTTGATGTTAAAATTGTATCAAAAAGTATCATTTAAGATTTTTAATTAATTGTAAATATTTAAAATACTTCTTAAATATTATGAAATCATTTTTTCAGAAAAATAAACAAATTCATGCTTATAAACAATAACTGATATTATTTGGTCGACCGTTTCTTGGAGATCAGTAATCACTGGTCATTGAGTAAATATGATATATTATTTAATTTTAATTACAAAAGCTATTTCAAAAGCAAATTTGGAAGTTACACAATTTTTGAATGATAAAATTATCAAATTTAAATGATTGTGTCAAAAAAAAAAAAATAATAAAATAAAAATATTTGTAAAATATAATACAAATTCTTGTTTTTCTACTCCGACGGTAAGGTCATTTTTATTTTCCAGGTTCATTTATTGTCGGCTAGAAAAAAATTATCTGACCATGTTTTTGACAAATAAGTTTTTATTAAAAAAAATAAATTATATTAATTCTAGAAGAAAATAATAAGAACATTATTACAATTTAAATTTTTTATTTGACTTTTAATTTTCAGTGTTATTTTTAAAGTAATAATAAATATAATTTATTGAAATGTTTTTGTTTCTCTGTTAATTATTTTAAGTTCAATTTTACGTTTTTAAATTTCAATATCATATAATATAAATATATAATTACCATTGTGATTGTCTATACTTTAATTACTATTTAATATAACATATGTACCTACCTATTTCATAATAATACCGACTACTGGTTTTATTACTGTTACGTTAGATAATTGACAAAAATGTTTTAAACTTTTAAAGACTGATGTATGACAATGTTTGTCTATCATTATTTTTATTGTGATTTATATTAATTATGTTTAATACATTATATTATTCTATTATAATCGTAATATTTTGTAATGAGTAAAGAATAATATAATATTAAACAAAATATTATTAACTATTAAATTAATGAATAAATACAAATATATTTTATTTATAAATGCAGCTTGGTTACTTTTTACGTAATTGTAACCTGTATCTATAGAGACATAATATTTTTGAAGAAATTTCTATTTGTAACTTTAGTTATGATAAGTTGAGTAAGTTGCTCAACTCTGCATATACCCATATAATTTAGTTACAATCAGCAAAGTGAAAATATATAATACATATAAATACATACATTTATATCCATGTACGCGTGTGTCTTCTTGTCGCTGTGCTTAGGTACGGGCTATACAGATAAAAACTATTTTGTGATATTGAAATAGTCTCCAGTGGTCTACAGGTTAAGTAACCTCTTTCAAGATATCTCAAAACATTGTAAAAAAGAAAAAATATTATGGTTTTACATAAATATTTCTACCAGATAATGTTCCCAGAAGGATACAACAAATAGAAAAAACAAGTCATATATAGAGATTTACCATTTCTCAAAATAAAATTATCATATTAAAGTGAAGTTCTTGAATATTTCTAGCAAAAACTGCTAATATAAAACATAAAAAAGACTAATCATTCTTTAAAAAAAAAACAATTATCCGTGGGTCTACACTTTTATATTTTGCTTATTATCAAATTATTAAATATGATAAAATTATATTATTGCCTTTCTATACTTAATAATAATTTAATATTTAAAATTTACTTTAATTTTAAATATTTTAAAAGGATCAGTACTCTTGGGATATATCCTATTCATATTATATATTATTTATTCTACATTTTTTTTAATCTATAATAATTTAAATCTGGATAGAATACATTAGATTTTAATTTCCATAAAAAATTATTTAATTATCTTATTTTATACGTTAATAAAGATTTCCTACAATAAACAATAATACAATACCTACCATCATAATATATTATCATTTATATTGACACCACAACATATTTTATTGATATTACATTTGTTCATTGAATCCGCAGATATTTCACCAAAATCTACTTTTACTCCTGCTTCATATAATATTATTTTATTTTTTCTTATAAAATATAAGGTACTAAAGATAACATTTTATTTTAAATATATCAGCCAAACACAACACTATACTAGTAAATTTCACATACCTTAATATAAAAACAAAAAATTAAAATTTCATTTTTGAGTATGATGATTCTATAAAAAACGGAAAATCCGTCTTGGAAACGTGATGTCATATCGCAGCCTCACATATTATAAAATTAAATAGAATATATTTCCATCAAATCGTGTTATTCCAATATGTAGATCGTAAACCGTGAACGCTTTATTATTTTGACGCATAGGAAGATAACAAAATTAACTTTTTTTGAGTTATTCATACTTTGATGATTGAACTTTTTAAAATATATGTGCAACTTTTGTATAATAAAATTTAATAATGACAAAACTAAAAATGGATAACAGTTATTTGTTTATTTATTCCAATGAACAATAAGATTACATTGATAAAAATAATGAAAGATGTTGGTCATTTCTAAGCTAATAGGTGTATGACTTTCATGTTAAAAAACAAATCAATATACCTAATTGTTATAGTATATCACGTGAAGATTGAAAGGTAAGATATGTCAAAGCACTATTTCTGGTGCAAGACAATAAAAATAAATAATAAATATTAACGGTGCATTTTTTTTGTTTTAATTTTTGAATAATCTAAAATCTTAGAGTAAAATCGTTCATTACAAAAATGTTAAAGAAAAATATTTTTGAATGAGTAACATAATTTCGTCTAAACTTTATTTTAAAACAATTTAACATCTATCTAAAATTTTAAAATAAAAGTTTATTGTTTTTAAGTCAATTATAAAGTTCAATCAAAATAAAATGGAAAACCAATATGTTAATGATAATTTTAATCTAAGATCATTCAAAACTAATAAAAATATATTTTATGCTCTCGTTGTATTTAATTAGAACATAAGTCTGAGACATAACACATATTATTATACTCGTATTATTGTAGTGACACAATGAAAGTATTTTAACTAAAACAAACTAGGTATATTAAATAGCTATATGATTAATAAATAAATAATAATTGATTTTACAAGTGAAATTGTGAACATGATTAATGAATATTATATCAAAAAAACCATAGTGATTGTAAATTAGCCTTTATAACAATAAGAATTAATAAGTTATATAAAATAAGTAATAATACACAAAATACTAGCCTAAAATTGTACCGAGTTACTTAGTACTATAAATAACACCAATGATTTTTTTTTTTTCATAAATGATTGAGATACCTAATGAAAGTATAATTCTACTGACCATATAATTAATATTTAATACCAAGATATTAAACAAATTTTGAACGTTCAACATTTGCTTTAGTTGTTTTAAATAGTAATATAAATCCTATAATATAGGTAGGTAATATATTTATCCCGTCAAAGTAGGTATTAATCGTTTTAAAAGTCAAGACTCACAAGAGCATTTTGATCACTCCCATCGATAAGTTAAGCCTACAATAGACAATAAAATAATCTCGTGTACTAAACCTATTATAGTTGCGCCTCCGATGGACATCACCACTGCTCGAGAATGTATGTGTATATTATAACGTCATATGTGTGTTTATATAATATAATTGGTATAGCGGCATGTGTAAGATAGTATAATACATATGTATTAGTGTGTCCCCTTGACGAAGGGGCGTCGTAATATTATAACGTCAGTTGCGTACGTTATTCACGCATAGTTTACCAGTAGTTATGCAATTATATTATAATATACGCTACAACTGCCATTACAATACGAATTATTTGTACATCGCGCGCGATTTTGTTCCAACGACGATTACGAGACCTGCAGCAAAACCGAACCGAACTGCTGTGCCGTGCGTGTTGAATTATACGCATTTTACGATCCATTTATTTCACTTGTATATAATAATAATATTCTGCCGTACGTAATTCGATTTGACCGTATAAATGTATAATAATGCGAGGATAACGAGGCGCGGGAGCCACGCACAAGGGCGGCGTGTGCGTTCCCTCGCCGGCCGTTTTCGTACATTAAAAACCACAACAATCAAACAAATGATGACTTACTATTTTTTTCCACTCTCCTCTTCCTCCGGCTCGGGATACGTTTTTCACATTTCTCTTCACCGCGTCCTTCTCTCTCCTTCCGTTACCCTCTCACCGCCATCACGTACTCTCTCTCTCTCTCTCTCTCTCTATCCGTCTCTATGCTGCCTGTCTCTACATCGCCCTTATTTTGTCCAACCAAATTCCATATATATATACTCGCCCATATACATTATACACCGATGCGTACTCCTCCGTCATTGAAATCGTCTTCTGTACTTTGCTGTTACACGCGCACGTGACTTATCCATCCACTCTGAGACGTGACGCGTGTAATACGGCGAATGATTTTCGTGTATGGCCCATCCGTCAATTTAAAACAATATATACAATACATATATATATATACCGTCCAGTCCGCCAACGATTACATAATATCGCTTTTCGGAAAAGACACATATAGTAGTTTGTACATTATGTTATTGCGGTTCGAGCATCATATTATACTATGATATATTGATACAGTACTTTAAGTCGTGTTTGCAGGAACAGAAACGCGGTGTCCACTGCCGGTGCGGTGTAACGAGTGTACAGAGAGGAGAGACATGTTACGAAAACGAAGCTTTTTACGACAGAAAAATTGAACTACGAGTAAAATTATGATTCGGTATATTCTTTTGCTCGAAATATTATCCTCTACAATACGAACTAATATAATTATAGGTACTTATACGTACTGTATATACAATAAATTATGAATTCTCGACTTTTGAGCAGTCGTTTTGTTATTTGCAGTCATGTTTTGTTGTTATATGCAGATATTTTTCATTTGGTTTTTTCTATAATAAAACCGCTTTGTTATTATACTGTAACGACCAACGCATGATCAGCGTCGTAGGTATAGCGCAGTGGTGTTCGCTGTTCGTAATTCGTACACTATATATGGCTCCAGTGCTCCACAGTGAAGACCTGGACGTAATGCCAGCAAGTATATTAATTGTTGCTGTAGGATCTGTTTGACCCGTTGAAACTTTTAGTAAATGCGTAGTGGTAACTTTCTAATATACATTCATATAATATAATATATATATGTATTTATAGTGCATGTATATATGTATATACACATTTCGTTATTATGGAAATATAATGATACGCATTGTTTAATAACACTGTCAGTTATTTCCCAGCTGGGACATTAAGGGTGTGCAAATAAAGCGGAGTGGACGAGAAAAAAAATAGATTAAAAAACAAAAAAAAAAAAAAACAACAAAACGAAAAAGTCGTCATCGCCGCCGTCGCGTACAATATGCATACTATATTTGCCCTTGCAGACATTATACGGAGCTATTAACGCGGCAGCCCGTATCGTTGACCAGAGGGCGGTGGAAGCGGAGGTCACCGTACCGGTGGGTAGTTGATAGGGCGGGGTGGGGTCGCCCGCTGGGAACTAAGGAAATCCGGTATAATAATATCCTTCTTAATTATTCAGGACAGGTCCGAGACCCTAATTAAGTCTGTCACTAATAAAAATACAGCCCCAACGCCTCGGCTAGATGGTCACTTTGCGGCTATTTGTCATAGTAAAGGCGCTAACTTGGCACCGGCCAAACATTTACCCTCAACGCCGCCATCGCTGCCGCCGATATTATAATCTACCTTCGCGCGACCCATTCACCACCACCGCAGTCATCGCTGCTGCAGATGCCATTGCCGGCCGCCCATAATTTTTCATATATATTTTTTTCACGGGTTTTCGACCTTCATTAATTTCTGAAATGTCCACCCCTATAGTTTTCCGTCATTTCATATTTTAATCTATAGCTTTTTTTTTTATTTTTTTATTTTTTTTTTATTTTTTTTTTACCGTTATCGAGAAATCCGATACCCGTTATTTATTTGTCAAATTTTTATACATTCTGATTCCAGCGAGGGACTGCTATTAGTTTCACGTTATAAATAATTATTTTTAAAACACTGTTTCGGATGACAGTAAAATCGGGTGCAAGTGCTACCTACCAAAGTTACGTGTATTATTCTTCGATCAATCGGAAATCGAACACTGTGATGTGACTTTAGTGAAATGTATTTTTTTCACATATCTTTAGTTTATAAAAATACAATATAATAATTACGACATCTAAATGTGTTTGAGACACTTAAAATATTTATAAAAACTATTAAAATAGGTACTTGAACTGTATCTTATATCTAACATATTTTAATTAAAAGTAGGTACCACTGTCAATTTATCATTATCATGTAACATGGTGTTTATAACATAAGGTGTATACAAACATATTATAATATTAATAAAATATTAATGTTCCTTACTAATTATATCGTATTTTATAAGTACCTGTTATCTTCAATTTCATTGCACGAGAAACAGATCATTTATAGATTACTTTACCATAGAGCTTGAAAATGGTTTTTAGAAAATCTGCCGTAACCGGTTAAAAAGTTGATGTTTTTATTTTCTAATATCGTAACCGTAACCAAAACCAAAATTTTAAAAAACTTTAACCGAAATCACAAATTGTTAAAAACTATTAACAAAACCTATATCACTTAAACATAATATCTATACTTTTGAAGTAAACATTGGTATAATTGGTTATACCAGTAGTGTTTCATACACGTTATTACACTCGTTATATTAATCGTTGGAAAAAATTAGTACTTAAAAATAAGTTTAAATATTTATAATCCTTGGTGAAACAAATCTGTTTTTACGAACACTAAGAGAATACATTTCAACTTAATAATAATAATAATAATACACCCTAAAACACTATAAGCTAGTATGTACTAAAAAATTCTTAAACATGTATTAAAAACAGTTTAAATGTTCATCTAGAAAATAATTAATAAATGTAATAATAAATACGGGATATTATATTACGCTTAACTGCATAGAAACTTGTTTATAAAATTGTAATCTACTGATTTAACATTACGCTTATGCAGTAGGGCAGTATCTGTATAGCATAAAAATACATTAAACAATAAACATAATATGAAATAAACAATAGGCCAATAGTGACACAGTCACACAGTATCACAAAAATATAATTTAATTTGAGTGTTAAAATGTGTTTATTTATCGGATGTATTTTATCAGTTTATTTCATAGCTATCATATCTATACAAATAATAAAGGTATGCACAATGCATTCATCAATATCTAGCAGAGTGGCGCAGTGGAAGCGTGCTGGGCCCATAACCCAGAGGTCCGTGGATCGAAACCACGCTCTGCTAAGCATATTTTTTTTTAAATATCAATAAAAATAATAAAATACTACGAAAACCGTGCATTTTTTGAGTAAAATAAAATGTATACAACAACTTACACAAGTGTTTACACAATTGTATATTCAAAAGTAGTAGTATTATACTTAATATAGTACTTGTCATAGGTACTTACGAAATAGAACTTTGTATATATTAAATATTCTAAAATCTACAATTTATTCATCAAAAGTAATTGAAATACATTATTTTATTCTATAATAATTATTTTTATAAAATGTATACTATACGCCGTGTCTTAAATCGATCAATTTTGAACTATCGATATCGACACGGAATTTCCAATTAACAATAATTCGTTTATCAGTACAACGGTTATGTATAATATAAACCACAATAGTATACATAATAGTCCTTTAGGTACCTACCCCGAACACAGCTATACCATAATTAATCAGCGTAAAGCCACAATAACAATGATCGCATTTCATGTGGTTAAATATTCATTGTATAACACTTAAAATCGATATTAATATGTTCGCCTATATAATATGACGCACGGCTTATTATTGTTAAATTGCACGAGAGGAATAATTCTGTACATTATAATAGCACATAATATTGTTTCTGCCGAATCGGTTACATTACAAGTTGTGCCTATAATGCCCGAACATAATATACGCGCGCTTGTCGGTTGTTGGTATACGCGCCGCGACAGTGCCAACGTTGTTCGCGCTTTTATTTATTACGCGGAGTCCAATAATATAATATAATACGATATTAATTCTATTAATCATTAATAACGGTCAGTTTTAATCTGTTAAATCTAGAAAATGACTCTCTGAGCAGTAATTCGCCGGTTACATAAATCTAACGTCTCGATGCCATAACAACTATATATGTTATTACATAACACTGCTTATATATATATAACGATCTTGTGATGAAGTATTTCTGCACATTGTTTAAGCGACGTCTATCGCATCACAATATTGCTCGACTCGTGCAAGTATTAACAATAATACGCCCATGTTGAATATTCGAAACATAATCTTAATATTATATACGATTTGTATTCCATTCGATGTGGTGGACTTTAACTGTCATATATATGTATATGATATAATAATAATGTTATAAACGCATATTGTTGCATCGTATTGTCTTCGCTCTCTTCTTTTGAAGTAATAATCGACTTACCGGATAATTTGCATCGAAAAGTTCGCAGGGGTAAAATATGTCCGAAAAACAACAACGAAACACTGCATTTTTTTGATTGGTTATTTGATTCGTACGAGTGACATTTTTCAATAAGTTTTTAAACTTTTAAAAAGAAAAAAAAAAGAAAGAAATTTGAAGAATTTGTATTCATATACTTACTTGACATTGTTTATATGCATAATCATATGATATAAATGTAATCACAACATCATAAGTTTTTATAGGTATAGCTATTATCTAATGTAAATTATTTGAAACGGGATACAAATTATATTTTAAAATTACAAATAAGCAGATAAATATTTAATTCATTATTGCACAATAATATTATTGTTTTAATAAACATTTTTGTTTTTTATACAAATCAAGTAAGTCTATACCTATTTTTACCTATCAATCATTTTATTTTTTTACATTATTTTATTTTTAACTATTTCTAAAGAATACTTATAGAGTGGTCTTCAAACCCTTTTTGACTCGCGACCCACTTTTCTTACCATATTATATTTTACGCGACCCGTGTCAGCTTTGTTAGCCATGAAAACCAAATAAAAAAGTTAAAATCCCTTTAATATTTTAGTATGCCATTCTAGAAATGCTTTTATAACTGAATAAATAAAAATTTACATATTTCTAAGTAATATTTAATTTTTATTACATTATGTAATAATACAGTTACAGTTTTTTTTTTAAATTTTAAAACTTATTGCGACCCACTTTCAAAGCTTACGTGACCCAAAATGGATTGCGACCTACCAGTTGAAACACCACTGTGCATCAGTATAGATTAAAAGATATCTAATTCCCACAAATACAATAAACGAGTTGAAGGTGAAAATATTTTTATAACTTATATCAAGATATTTAAGCTTTATAACAATTTAATAACTTAGTTGTTTGAACAGATCACATTTTTCTTTTCGGCCGGGACTTTATTTAGGACTCGTTTATTTTATATCTGTGTAACATTATTATATTTTACTGCAATGCGATTATTTATGCGATAAAACTCAAAATTTTCTACATTCTACATGATATTGATATTGTATTAATACTATTTATTATTGTTGGATACAGCTCTGGAATGATCGACGATATTCTCGATCATTCGACAAACGCGCCTGGGCCACTGCGACAAACTCGAATATTCTAGACGCGACACCCCCTCCCCCCGCTGCTGATCTATCCACGACGGTCCCTATATATATGGGCCGCCGCGACCGTTTGGCTCGCTAGTCACCGTATTCTTTTGCGTTGGTAATTTCCACGTAATTATTGGTGTTTTTGTCGGCTGTTGCAGTGGCGCAGTACGCGGTAAGAGCTTTGTTGTTTTGTTGTTTCTTATATATATTGGTACAATTTTTTATAACTTTGTATAATATATTTTGTTTTATTGTTTCTTTTATATATATTGGTATAATTTGTTGTAATAATTGTATTGTAATTTCATACAATTCTATCTTGATGTATTAATTGATAATTTATATTGACTTTGTTATATTAGATTTTAATACATCTCATTGTCTATACACATTATATATATCTTAATCATACATACAGTCCACTTGTCGTTAGACATATATTCATTTTAAAGCGTGGTTACCCCGAACAACGATTTGCTAGGGACCTCGCTTACAATTATAGTAAGATTTGATTTAGATGAATGTAAAATTAATTTTATTTAGAACTAACGTATACTATAGTTAACTGCAGCAGTTGATCCGTATGTTCGCCAAACAAATGAACGGTTTTTGGAATTTGTAATAATCTTTTTTCCTCGTGAGTTATATAATATATATGGCGTGTAGTATAAACAAAACATAATAAAAATAATCATGGCTGCACAAACCTCGCGGTGGTTTAATCTTTCACGGTCGACAAATACAATTTTCCTGGTATGTATTTTTGAGGGGTAACATATACGCCCGTGGTACCGAAAACAATTGATTTGTGTTTAATTTTTAAAACGAACTCAGGCAAGAATCGACTACTTTTTCAATTTCCCAGCGGATCGGCACGTGCGTGGTCGCTGTCTAGTAATACCACGATGACCTATCGACCACAGCGATTGCCGGCAGTATACATGGCGCAAGAACAATCACGAGAACCGTCTCAAGCTGCAAACGTCCAGTTCCGTTACTAGTTTCTAGTGTCCGTCTATATCTAGACTAATCCAATCAACTCGTCACGTTATCGCCGGCATCGTCCCACCAAAATTCGCCCGAAACCATCCCAAACCCTACACCAAATAGAGGTAAATTCCTGTACGTCGCATAATTATAATTTGAAGCTTTTATCATGATATACTTTAATTATATATTAAAAGTGGTTATAATTACGATTAACAAGTATACGAAATAAAAAAAAAAAAATTAAAATTTCATCGAATTTGTATTGTGTATAATATTATAACTTATGTACACTTGCACATGCACCTTTACTACATTATATATTATACGAATCGACAATCTTATATATACGATTTATACACATAGCATATGATATTTATTGTACAGAGACCAGGTTTTCAAAAAGTCGATTGATTGTGTAATAAAAAATTATAAATTAATCATTAAACAAAATTATTTAAATAATGTGTACAAATAATAAGTAACAATGTTAGGCACTTAAAAGTTTATTGTTCGTCGTTATATGCATTATCATAGTTAAAAAATGTTTTTTTTTTTTTAATAATAAGAATAAAATATATTATGTTTTTATTTTACACCCAATATGTACTCGTATCCCTACTCGAGCCTGGTAATACGTATCGATGCTACAGATATTATAGGTATGTCTGGTAATAATTATTGTATTATTTAACTCCATATATTTAAGTGTTATCTAAATCCGCGTTAGCTAAAACTAAAACAAAACATATATCAGTCGTTGACCGATTTCACAATGTCTTGAAAATATTCATAGAAAAAGTTGAATCAAAAATACTTTTCTTGGTAGTACCTACAGACTTAGTATTAGCCATTAGGTACTCATCGATCACCCGGCCAGTGCATGACTGCTCACCGAAATGATTTAGATATAAAGAATTGTGTGTGTGGCTATTTTCACGCACTGTTTGTATCGTTTTCGGTGAGATACATATGCGCGGCTTACAGGACACTTGGAGATAGTGATGGGTCCGTCGATTAGCCATTATCTGAAGTAACTATTATTTGGTATTTTGACCTATTGCCAATAATATATAAACGCGTAGGATTGGCCACCCCATTTTATCATATTATTTTTTCTCTGGAGTGGAATGAAATAAAAAATTGGCACGCCACCGCCGCCACACTCGATTGTGCTTCTGTTGCGCCGCGGATGGGAGAAGGGGGGCCAATAATAAATAGGGTTCGCCTTGTGTGTGATAGCAGCAGAGCAGATAAACCCGCACTTGCCGTACTCATCCGGACAGATAATGCACTTTTTATTAGGCACACATGGTGTACACTCGTATACTAACTGTCCGTATGCGTACACGTACGAATATATAATGTGTTTATATACATATATAGTATAATATTGTATGGTTGTATTGTCGATGCATTGTTTGTGCATAATGCGATTCACCCTACCGTACAATGGGTCAAACAATGATTATCGTCGAGGAACAAAAAATAAACGTTTTTTATGCCGTCGTCTGTGCGCCGAACGAAACGTCAGTGTTTTTCGGAAACGTAAAAAAAAAAATCGGTGTAACTTGATTAGCGGCAGTGGACCGTTTCATGAATGGAATTAACTCCACGGCAAGCACTGATGGGGGGAAGTTGTACTGATTATTCCGTCGCATCGGTCTGCAGGCTAGCAGTCATAACGCTTCAATATATATAATATTAATGTGGGTAAAAGTACAATTTTGTACGAAATTCACAGTGTGGAATTCGGTTTGCTTTAAAGAAATTTCGTTTTATATATATATATATATTTTTTTTTAACATACACGATGCACTGTTTTTCTAATAAAAAATAATCTATTATTTTAAAACTATTAAACACGATTCAGCGCGTTAACAGAATACAACCACAAAGCCTCAGTAGTATTTTGAAAATTTATTGAATAAAGTAGGTAATAATAATATGTAATTATTATACGAACTTCATCAAATTTTCTTTTATCTTTAAACAATCTAAGTAACAAGCGAATCATACAGCCCGGATGTTCGTAGCCCCCGGGATGTAATTTTCCAAATTCTATATTAATCCTAGTAAAAAATTCTTAGAGATGTAACACGTGTAATGAAAGCCTTACGATTAATATTGTGACTAAATTCCAAAAAATATATGAAAAGCACAGATAACCTTTACTATATATTTCAGACTTTCAGCATATTTCCAACAGGCACTTAATTAAGAAAATGCAATGCCATGAGCAATTTATAAATGTTTCTTTCATATAAACTTAATACAAAAACTTTGAATAATACCCTTAGTTTATTTTAGTTTTGGTTAAAGTTTGTTGGTATTTCATTTTTAAGTAAGCTCTAATTATAACCATAGCCGTTGTTGAAGTCTTATTAAAACGAATAATTAAAATAAAATAATATTTAGGTGTTTAGCGTGCATTTAAAAAGTGATAAACCATTAGATGTGTACCCATATAATATTATTATAGTGTTTGATACATTTTCATATCGGAAATGGTATACTTAAAAGGTAACTATCTCGATAGCTGTTAATGATTATAATTTATAAATTATTAGCATACGAAAAGTTTAGCACGTTTGTAGACAATTAATTATTAATTGATTAGAATACACGAATACGCTGAATATGTATATTGTATAAACTATATTTAGTAACTCGCAGTAAAGCGTGATAAATCCGCCTGAATATTAAATCGTATAGCTGGTATTAGGAAACGAAATGAGACAGTTTATATTATTCGTTGGATAAGAATCATTAGCGACGTGAAAGGATTAAATATTTCACATGTTTCAATTATGAAATAACGAATTTCGAATAAATATCAATTTCAATGATGAACAACCAAACGTTATATATTATGTGTGTGACTATAGATATAATAATGGCACACGAAACGTTATATTACAATAGGTATATTATTATTATGTCCCCAGTGCTCTCATAATTATAAATCGCTATTTAATATTATACGAAACCGTATCATAATATTATTTCCGATTAATAAACAAAACGCGATTAATTCTCCCCAGTATTACATAACGAAGCCCATCGAGAAAACAAAATAAATTGAACAATCGACATCATACCGAAAATAAACAAAACGTGTGTATAATACCTACACGTATATTATACAGTGCAATACTAATATGTTAAACGTTATGGGTAAATACTAAAATACTAATAACACCGCACTATAGTTTCTGTTATATTATGATTCTTGATAAAATAATATTATAATACATAGATGAGCATAAAAATTCTTTATGTGTGATCCGCGAACTGTATGAAAAAGTAGATTAACTTTTTTTAAACTTAGTGAGTTAAATTTGTTTTTATTCTCAACTATTAACTACTTACTTGACGATCTTGTGTTCACTTAACTTACCTATTAACTTTTTAGCTTGAGTTAATTATTTTCATTAATTTGTCAACTTTGATACAAAATATACACTGAACACATCTCCGTGATATATAGTCTGATCAATGTCAATTTGCATTATTTTCTTTAATTTTAATGTTTGGTAAATACAAATAAGGTAATAAGGTAATCAACTTACTTGTTAAATATTAATCCAACTATTCATCCAAGTCGATTTTTAAACCATTTACAGTCGGGTTTCGATAACTAGAATTTCAAGTGAGGTAAAAGTTAATTCGACTTATGTATTTTTCGAGTTACAAATATTGCATTGAGTGTATAAGAATTCCATAGGGACAAGGTTAAGTTATCGAAGTTTTCGAGTTATCGAGGTTCAAGTTATCGAGACTTGCCTGTATTTTTATACAGATTGTGAAATTATTAATTATTTCAATAAAACCTAAAAAAATAATAGTGATTAAAGTTTTGATGAGCATAGCATATAATTAACGGACAATTAATTGGTATCCCTATGATACTCTACACGGCGTATCTAAACTTTAGATTATTATACAATTCTCAAATAAGTTATAAGTTTATAAGTAATTAACAACTCGTTCGAATAAGAAATTAAAAATAAATCCTGTCATTCAGAGTGATGACGAATTTTCACGATAGATAGTAAAAAAAATGTTGTTTTGTACCTATTTCGTATTGTTAAAAAAATACATATTTTTTAACATTAATATGGGTACTTTTCGATAAAATGATTTCTTATTTTATAATAATCGCCTTGTATATTGTGCAGAATTTGTAATAATATAATATGTCAACGCCGTCTGCGATACAATATGTATACCTACGTGCTACTATACATAACAGTACATTGTTATTTTGATCTTGAGTAAATATTTGTGCGATTGTGCAGTGTTTCGCTATGTCGATGAAAATAATAGACGGGTATGTATAGTTAGGAACTTATGTATATGATGGGTAAACAATGCACGTGTTTCAATACGGGAAAATATCATACGAGATTGCGGTGGTATATGCACTTAGAATGATTAATGAGAAAAAAACTCTACAGATATTATTAGACTTAACATTCAAACAGCAACGTTCGCTATTTATCACGATTACAATAAATAATTATGATGTGAAAATAGACGACAACATACAAGTAGTGATAAAATATAAAATGACTGTGTTCAACATTATGTTGATTAAATGTGTGCACAGTTTTTTACAATAAAATCGTTACATAAATAACTTCATGTTCGGTAATAAAAGCAAAATATTAGCGATACAATACGTAAGATGAACGTTATACTTTTCGAAAATCGCCATGATACGATGGACTAATTTATTTTTTACTCAACTTAAATGTTTTTTTAGATTTTATTTATCCTAGTCTTTTTTTGAAATATTTCGAATCGTATATTAATCTTTTTTAAATTACCTTAATCGGTTAATTATATCGTAAGTATTTTACTTGTTATAAATACTACGCACTAAAACTTACAACGTCTTACCTTCGTAATCTCTAAGTGAGCCTGTACAACAATTAATTTGGCCGACACTGTCAACTTATAATAAAGTTCAATATCATAATATGCTTGTTCAGACCTCAACGACTCGATAATTTGAATACCGTAACCTGATTCAGTCCTTTTAAAGGGGACGCTATTGACGATTTGATGGTATCTCTAACCTGGATCAATCCTCAAAAATTGAACGTACAACGATTGCGAGGACAAGGACAACACAACTGTTATGATCGAAAATACCCGGTTGAGGTCCGTGTGATGCCCGTTCGTCTCTCCACGACCGTCACATTTACAACGCTCTTGCCGAACTCTACGACAGCAGCGGGACTTTCCCTGCACACATACGGCACCGTTGGCGTTAAATAACATAATTTTATGTCGCCTCAGCACAATTCGAGTCCTACCCGTGTTATAGTAATTTACACGCTGAGACATATACTGTGTATATCTACCTACCTATGAATTATAATATTTGCGTTCCTATATGTTTTACATAGATATTATATTACATGTTTATAGTGTTCTATAATATACAGTAGGTATACAATAATTATTAATCACGATTAAGGGTTAATAGTGTACTGTATACTGTATGGATAAATGTATTCGTCCGACGTCCTTTATGAATAACGATCGTGAACGAATGGGGTCGTCATACACGTATATTGGTTTTCAAAATTCCGATTTCAAAAATCGTGTAAACAAAACACACGACGGAATTTATCGATTCTGGTCGTTTCGAGTGGCTGTGCCCAAAGTGTGTTGTCAGTGAGACACAAGTGCGCAATGTTGACTATCGCGCATTCAGCGGTGTCGGCGGCGACCAACAGATGTGTGTTTGAATAATTGATTGGACCAGCGTGAATCATACACTCACACACACGCACACACGTACACGCATGACAGAAGGAATAATATTAAATAATAAAATATGTGTAGAGGAATAGGCGAAAGGGCGAGCGTGTGCCTTACCCCTCCGAAGACCGGTCGCCGCGACGCCGTGGTATCGTATAACAAATTGGGCGCGTTACACGCTGTGTATATATGTACAAATAGTGTGTATACTTACGTCGGTCCTCGTGTATGTATAACGCTCGTTGAGCGTATTGTATTGAGCAGAAAAAAAAAAAATAGAAAAAAAAACCGTACAATAATAATAATAATAACCAGTTCGGACGGGGTGGTGTGCGCTGGCGCTCATTATTGCATTACGGGCCACCCGCCGAGGGCCTTGCCATCGTGCTCGCTCGTCGCACCCTGCACCCTCTGGCCGGCTCCACCGGCCAGTCGTCTGAAAAACGCCTCCGCGTGATAATGACATTAATTCGGCGGAACCGATGTCGATTGGCAGTGGTCGGGGTGAGGGGAGGGTTCGCCGCCGGGGTATCGCGTGCCTACGCCGATAAGTCGTAAAAATTGATTTCTTAAAAAAAAAAAAATCCAATTACACATGATTTATTACATCACGTATAATATGGTGTTCTACGCGCCCTCGATTTAATTTTTTTTTTTTATTACGTATATTTTGCCGTTTTTGACGGCAAAAAATAATTGTGTCCCATTTTGCGTCCGTAGGCCAACTCTGCACCGTATAATAATAATAATAATAATAATATACCTAGATAGTCGTATAGCCTTACCCAACGTTATAACCTTTACGACGACAATGTTTCTTTTTTTGTTTTTTTACTATGTTGCACTGTTGGCGATATGCTCGAAAATAAAATAACGGTTTTCTCGATCGTGATGTTTATTTTCTGTTAAATCAGGAAGGGGGGGCGCATTAGGGGCTATTCAATCAATCATTGTTTATATTATTAGTGAAATGGTTGCTTAATATTTTAATCAATTGCAATGTAACTTAGAAGCGTTGTCGTACGTATTAAATGTATAAATAAGATATTACAAATTCTAACAAATTCATCTAATAATTCATCTATACTATTTATTTTATACTTATTTTTCGTACAGCCCTAAATACAACAGCTTTTCTATATTGTTTTCCTTATAATGACTAAATGGCATACATAATATTTTATTTTTCATATTATAGCCTGTGGGTCGTCATTATAATAACTATAACTTTGTTTGTGTGTTTTTATGCTATTACAGCGGTGTTATATAATATGAAAGAATTTTATTATCTTTAATTTTTAACGAACGAGTGTTGTGTCAGCACCCCCTGGATTTAACGCCTTTGGTTGGATATAGTTAACGATCTGTTCCGGGTCAGGTGCAATAAAAAAAAAATAAGTGCAAATATATAGTGAAACACATAAAACAAGTTATTTACAGTCGGTAAAAATAATACCGTCTTGAGGAAAAACAATACGAACTTTATATGTACTTAAGAAACGTTCACACTTATAATTATAGCTCTATTATAAAGTTATATATTACAGTGTATTATACGTTGAAAGGTATCTACTGACTTCAAAATAATTTTATGTAAATAATAATAAAAAAAAATGCTCGTAGTAAATATTTATTGTGACAAAAAGAGTTGGTCAATAACAATTAAAAATGTCTGACATAAACATTGTAATATTATAACCGGATATTAACAAGTCTCAAAATATTTTTTCAATTCAATTCACAAATTTTTTTTTTTTACATCGAGGTAGATTTATTCAGTTAAAATCATTGTGAGTACTACTATACTAAATACTAATATACTCTTAACTAAATATCCAATAGGCATGCGCATACATAATTGCAAACCTAATTTAAGACTATTTATATATGGTAAAATAAGTGTATACAGTTAAGTTTAACCTATATATATATAAGTTTGTGTATTTAATACAATCGTATAATATTTATAGAAGTTCATAGTCCACTTAAAGTAGGTACCTAAAATGAATAAAATTAAAATTATGTACTTTTAATTCAAAAAAGTTATTTTCTTCGCTGTTGATGTAATAAAAAAAAAAGGAAAAAAAAGAGGATAATACATTAACAAAATTAAAACGAATTCATCTTTCGTGAACCTTACTATAATGTAGTCAAAAATAAAATAATAGTAATAATAATATTGTGTTGGCATTAAAAGTGTAACCGATACCAAAATGATAAAAGTTTTTTAAATAGATGGTGGCTGTAAATAGGCGTATTGTATTCGTTGAACTCGATTTGGTATAAACAATATAACGATAATAGCTTGAGGGCGTGATTTTTTTGTAACCGGGTGGACCCTCACTTAAAAGAACAAAGGCTACATCAGTCGTCCATCTATCGGCTCATTTGGCAAGACAAAAATGATTGATGACAATATTTCATAGAATTTGAATAAAACACGTAGGTAAAGCATAATTTTGTTTTTAATATTAACTTCATTATCTGTCATGCTATAATACGACGATATAGCTCTATTTAACGAAACCTGGTTTAAATTAATAATTTATTCTCTTATATTATTTACATTTCTTCGTGTTAACTATTAAAAGCAACACAATACATGTATATTTTTTAATTAATTCAATTGAGCTAATTTCGAGTTCTCGTCGTCAAAAACATATTTTTATATAAGCTATAAATCGATTTTTTTATTGAATAGGTACATAATATAATCTAAGTTCTTTATTTTGTAATAAAAATAAACCAATAGAGAATACTCTATCAAATGGGAAAGTTAAATTAATTGTAGTAATTTAATATTTATATTATGTTAACTTAATAAGTGAAAAAATATTTAAATTATCAATAATTGATTAATGTAAATACAACTTCAATAAAAATAAAATGGAAATTTATTTATTTATTTAGCGTATTTATCGAAATTTATTAACTCAGATGTATAGTAGGTATAGAGTGTACTTAATCATTGACGTGTTAGTTAATGTGTATTGTGTAAGTGTTAAATTTGAACTCTATAATACAAAAAACGGACCTAGTATATTTATTATTATATATTATATTAATTATACGGTTAACAATTAATTTTACTATTAACAATACAGTGAGGTGAATTAGTTTTTGTTGTAATTACCTCAATGAAAAATGTTATTATGTGTTTAAAATATAAAAATAAGCTTAAAGTAACCCATGAATAACATACATCTAAACAACTAAAATAATCTTGTCCAAATTAGTTCTTAAAATGTCTATAAAAAAACTGTGCTTATATATTTCTTTTGATTAATTATGAGAAACCTAGAATTAAAATTTCAATTCTTAGTTATATATATTGAACATTTAAATGTTATTTTTTCAAAATTTTAGGAATTTTATCAAAATTTTAATTTCAAAAATAATAAAAAAAATCATGGTTATGTATATTTAATATTTTTAAATCATCTGCATATAATGAAATGTTTAACTTACTATTCAAGTTTACCAAGAAACGGAGTATACAAAAAAGGATCTATCATCTTGAATCGCCAAAAATGCATTCAAATAATTTAGTCGAGAAATCTAAGGTAATAACTAATTGTACCTATCCTTAAAAAGAGAATAAGCATAAGATTAGAGCTAGGTATAAGCGGATTACCAACATTCAGTTCGTTTATTAATAAATCGTAGAGAACTAATCGTACATCGAATGACTTTTTAAAACCTGCAGTGATGATATTCACATCACAGTCTGCTCCAAATCATTGTTTAATATTATATTATTAATTATCATAATATGACATTTTGTTGTTGGTTATAACTTAGAAATCAATATTAAATTACTCCTTTGAATGGTGTGAATATATTTCACAACAAAATATCAATTACCGTTAGTGGAAAGGAAACTAGTTCGTTTAAATATTAAATTTAGTCGAAATCGTAACTTTGTTAAATACAGCTGTAGCAATAAATAATTGCTAACCGATTTGAATAATAAAGAAATATTTGCAAATACTTCTAAAATAAAATGTTGTCCATGTAGCTATGATAGTTTTAAACTGCAATAAAAACAATTTATGAAATTGTTTGTATTAATTACAAGTTTTTGACCTATAACTCGACAAAAATGCTAGAAACAATATTTAATCAAAATAAATAGAAAAAAAAATAAAATTCTAAGATATATTCTAAATCTCCTATATATATAAAAAAATATATATTTATCACTTAAAATAGGTTTAGTTTTGGGTCCAAAGTTAGGTGCAGGATAATGCACATATTTTTATTTTTCAAACTTTAAATGCTTATTTCTTTTAAATCACTTTCAGAACTCATCGTTTTGACGTTGCATTCGAAAAGTAAAAAAAAAGCCGAACCAAACACACATATAAACACACTCACCAATGCATGTACACATTTCTTGAACCATTCTCGAGTGCTAAAATAAATCAAAAGTCGTATGACGTTTTCCCGTGGGAAGTTGTGGAAGGAGGTTAGAGTGTGAAACCGCGCGCGGGTCAACAACTAACAAGGGACATGTTTGGTAACGGTGGTAAACTAAAACTGAACATGTAACTTTGCATCGAACTTTTGGTTCTTCGAAATCGCAGTTGTACAAGAGAAGAAAATAACTATGGAGTATTGACATTATATTGCATGAATCTATATATATATTATATATATTATACATAAACAAATGCAAATACGAAAACAGATAAAAGAAATTATTCAAGCAATTTATCATTCTAGGTTTTCCCAACATAATATTCTAAAATGTATTCAGTATTTTATACAGAAACTACAGCACCATAATATTTTATTATAATTAAAATGAAATTTAATTTTGAATCTATTTGCAGAGTGATTATAAATAAATAAATTTATTATAATAACAGTAAGTAAACTGAAAATTGGTTGTAATAAATACATAATAATAACGTAAATATGGTTGAGACAGGTGAGTTACACGGGTGAGTTAAAAATATATTATGCTTAATAGCTATTTAAATTTATTAAGTAGGTATTAATAAATTATGAACACTTTAACAGCATTCAACAATATTTTAAGCAAATATACATATTAATATATTACATTATGTTTCAATATTTTGTGTTGTAATAATAATATTAGAGTGAATTGACGTATGGTCAAACTTTTAAAGATACGAACATTAACTGGGTATTTTTAAACAAATTCAGAGTTGATAACTAAAATATTTTAATTTAAATATACTTTATATACTCATAGCTCGTTTAAAAATTAAAATATCATAAAAACAACAATATAATAATACTAACATTTGTCTTACCTATATAATATAATATTATAATGTTAAAATATAAATGTATTTGTGTATACTGTATTTAATCTGGGTATAAAATATATGTAACCTCTTACCTACTTAGAATGTATTTTTCATATTATTTGATTTGAGTACCAAACCATAAAATATATATGTTTGTTCTTTAAATAAATTCAAGACTCATATACTTGTTTATTGTTATATTATTTATTAGATTTAAAATATGATATATATTATATATACACAGATAATGTTATAAAAGTAATTTAAAAATAAATAACTTCTCATTATCTTTAAATTGTATTTCTGTTGAACATTTATACATCACTGCACCAAGTTTACAACAAATGCAAACCTCTCAAATTCTAACTATTACAACAATGCTGTATTACTAAATACCTACGTTTATTGGACGAATTGTATTTGTGCTCATCATAGAATGATGGAAAAAAATCATCATCATCACTGCTCTTTACTCAAAATAAGTCAAATAAGAAATATTAATAGTAGGGATCTATGATTTATAAAAGACATAAAAAATTGAGTATCTAAAAACGATTTTATCGTTATAAATAATAATCGACAGTCTTGCATTTTTGAGACGTTACGAATTACTACTGTACAGGTACGTCGACGTATTCTCGTGGTCAGTAGTCCTGTTATATCCAAAATAAATCGGTATAACGATATAGAATTAAACGAATTTAACAATGACGGCGGTGAGCGGCGGATAACTGCAGTATAACGTTAAATCATCGCAACGACGATTTATGACGATGACGTCGGTCGGACGAAGTGGAAGTGCGCACTTGTCGAGGATATTATTACCGGTGGCAATTATAATAATAATTATACGCACAGCACGCAGCATGCGAAATACAGTCGGTATACACATAAACTTATATATATATAAATACAATATATTATGACTTTCGCTCGTCCGGGATCCGCGGACCCGAATCAAACAGCCACTTCCGCCGCCTGTGCCACCGCTGCAGCGGTGCGGAACAAGCTGTACTATACGACTCGCTGTCCTTCTGTCGCGGGTGTCGGATGTCCCCCCAGATTTATGGGGTGGCGGTAAGGATGAAGGGCAGAGTGATGTACCTTATATATGTTATATATGCGTATGCGCAAAATGAGTGTGTATATTATTATTATTTTTATTATTATTACTATTTTATGTTACACACTGACGGATATATATATATGTACATAATATATAATCATATATCATTACGACAACGTACGACCCGATAGCCACCGATCTCTGAAAGGGGTAGGACTCTATATAATAGCCGGAGATTCGAACGTGTCGTCGCCGACCCTCGGAGTAGACACCGCGTTCTGCACGTCCGTTTTTGTTGTTTTTTTTTTTTAAATTATATTTCCCTATCGGTGATTGCCACTTATGAACACACAAAATAAAAAATGATTTCACCCATTCATACATAATAAGCGCATATATACAATAACAACATGCATAATAAATGTATGATATCGTCTGACCACCGTCCGCGATATGAATCAGTAATGTCATTAAGTACCCCGTATGACAATTTTAGCAGGAGTATAATCACGCATTTTTTTTTAGGGTTCCTTAAAATAGTTTCTGAAATAGATGTCGACTTGTGACACGAAGTTCAGAAGTTACATACATCTTTGATACATTGTTTAATTTAAATCCAGCTGTGTTGTAACGTGATCGCGAACTCTATGGAGATTGCAGAGAAAAAAATTGTAATTACAAACTGACAACTGCTGTATATTGATAAAAATTAGAGAGGGACTTCACTTATTAAAATAATCATCAGACGACTCTGGCCTCTAAAAGAGAATTAAAAAAAAAATGTATCATACAAATATGTAAGAAACTGATTATTTGAACTTCATGTACTTATTAAAAATAATTTGTGATGTTTTTGTAAAATGTTTACATTTTTTAACCTAAACAATGTTTTTAATACAAATTTAAAAAAAAAGAAAAAATAGAAAATTTCAAATGTACCTATATAAATAACTTAAAAACAGCTAATGTATTTTTAAGTTAATATCATGTTTAGAAAATGTTATGATTATTTATTTTTAAATCACAAAAAAAAACATCGATTTTCACAAAGAGTTGTGTTGCATAAATATATTTTCCGCTTTCATTTGTTAATATAATCACTTATCTTCTTAAAAATAAAGTACTGAAAAATATATTTCAAACTAGATAAATAATTCCATGCACCTACAAAGTATTTTAAATTGTAACCCTTTCCCTCATAGTTAATACTTATTTACTACAATTCCATATTCCAGTTCGTAAGTGAGTATTATATTCATTTATATATTATCAGAATCTTGATTGCTCGTAAAGTTTCCACACTCCACACATTCTAGTTTTAAGTGACTTTCCAAGCCCAGTCACATATAGTATAATTTTATTATATTATAATACACATCTAGTTGTAATCATTAAATTATAATAGAATGTAAAAAGTGTTGTAAATTAGAATACGGATTTTATGATAGATTAATCATTTTGATACGATATATGCCTTATCTGGGGGTAGTCGGTTGACGTACTTTTTATATTTCAATATTAAAAATAAACGTACGCAATAATTTTTGCATTGCGAATACTAAATTGTTTAAAAACAAATCATCGCTCAAGTGACAAATATTTATCGAACCTGAATTGTTCATACAATATATTATAATGTTTAACAACGACCATACCTATATACTTTTGAATATATGTATTATATACAACGATAATAAATGCTTATTTTCTACGTTAGAATAGTTTTGAAATTATAAAATTTTAAAAACTTGCATAATGCTAAAAAAAAAATCGTTCAAGAATTATACATACATAATTATCACATTTACTATTTATTTATTTATTTATTTCTGATGACACCCCGGTGAGCAAATATACATTAATATTTGAAAACAAATAAGATAACTTTAAACACGGTAGGTAATACAATAAGCCATTATAATTAATATATTATTACATCATATTTTACCATAACAATAGCCAATATGTATAGTGAAATATTAATATTAGACATTAATGGAAAAGTGTACTTACATTTTTTAAATTCCATTAATAATTATAATAATTGTGAGATCTAATGTTAGAATATTACATTAGTAATAAACTATCGAAATGAAAAAATCAGTTTTCTAATTTATTACAAGAAACTGACATTTGATTAATATAATATGTATTAAGTCTATATAGTTTTAGCAGTTATACGAACATTTTTACCTATGAACAAAGTAAATTATGTGATATGAAAATAATTACATGATTAATATATTTATGAAAGTATATTGTTTTAATAATTGTTGTGTTAAGCGAAATAAGAGTATAAAAATATAGAGTAACACACAAAACTCGAATTCAGTTCACTATCTAATCGGATAATCGAAAGAATGTATTATATTTTTTATCAAATAGTTTATCTTAAAATAAATATCATAAAAATGTCATATTTTTATGAATCAGCAGTTGTATGACCACCTGTCTATTTAGACGGGTGGTAAGTAAAACACGTAAACAAACAAGGTAAGGTGATATAATAAATAATAAATTATTAAATTATAATGATCACAAAAACCTAATTTTATTATGAGTTAAATAAAAGTCATCAATAATTTTACGTTTAATTATATTCGTGTTGTTCCTTAGCCCTCACTTCCATGTTTCAGTAAATAATAATTAGATATGTATCTATTATAAATTAAATTTTGAATAAATAATATATTTCAAGTGTAGATTAATACTACGTAGTTATTTTATAAAATAGCTAGTTATTATACGGAATTTCTAATCAATATAAGAGTTAAATTGAAAAATAATTTATTGCTATGTGTATTACCTGAAACCAAACAAAATCATGAAATAATCTATAAACATAAAAAAAAAATTTTAAACTCATTTTAATTCAAATTTCATTTAATTGAATAAATTAATCCATGTATAACTTAATATATATATTTTTTATTTATATTCTCATGTAAAGTTAAAATTTAGGCAAAGCACTCTGCTGAAAAAATTAGAGTTCAGTTTTATATTACCTTGACAAGGTAAACTTAAGAGTTAGGTAACTTTAGAGAGTTAAATGTTTTTGAAAATGTTCGTATTTCAATCAGATTAGTTTTAAATTAACATTTTACAAAATTACAACTAATCTAACTTTCAATTTTAATTTTTAATTTACGTACGTGTTTGCCGTTACCTACCTATAATTAGTTTAACTTATTATGCATCATATGAAAAATTAATTTTATAATTTATACAACTAATACTTTTATTTTATAAAAAGTTTATGGATACTCTCTAAAGCAATAAAAAAAAATGTAAAGTTGTGATCTCAATATCTCATTTTAAAAATGCCTGATGTCTCCAACTATTATACTTACCTAATGGATTTTTAAATTTCAGTGAGTACTCTTTACTATTTTACTATTTAATGAGCAGTGTTAAGATTCGATATTACTTTTGTATCTAGATAAAAAAAGATGATTTTTTTCAAAACTGTCAATCAAATAAATGTTTTAGCGTTTTTAAAATAATACATCAGTTGTATTTGAATGATTATTTTTCTTGTTTGTATAATTCACCGAACTCATAAGAAATTGCTTCATTCGTTTTTATTTAAAGAACAACGTACGTTAGTCAGACAATATAAATAAAAATAAAACTTAAAATTGAAATAATTTCATCTTAAATTCTCAGGAATCGAACAGTTATTCGACAGATGACAATATGACAATACCCACAATGCTTCGAAGTCATAGACCTCAGATATACCTACTCAGAATATAAGGTAAAAGGTTTATGCACATAGTATATATAAAATACAATCTCAGTATTTGACTAATCTTTCTTTCTTGATAATTATTTAAATAAATAGCAACTATTTATTTATGTAAGTCTCAACACTAATATAACGAGTTAATTTTAACCAAAAAAAAAAAAAAAAATATTAAAGATACATCACTTACCAAACACGATTATAATATAGCATCATATCATATCTATAATATAGAATGTTAACAATTATTAAATGTTATTTATCTCTGGAAAACAATATTTTTATTTATATTTTTTTTATACAATAATAAAATCGAAATATTGTTTTCCAGAGATAAATATATATTACTTAGTATATATTTGCAAAGTTCAAACAATACAAAATAACGTTATTACAATTTCCACCAAAATTGTTTAGGTATTTCGACAAACAGGAAGTGATTAAAGTTAATAATGTTAACCTGGGTTTCCGCTCTTATTGCCCGATATACTGTGCTTGTTTACCTAGTAGCCATGTACTAAAATTAAGGGTCTTAGAATAAGAGACAGAGAGAGAGAAGGACAACCGGCGATGTGTTAGAATAAGGGAAAAGAATAGTATGACATTGCCATGAAATTATTTAAAGGTTTGAAATGTTTAACCGTTGATGAAGTTTGTTTAGCGGAATGAAAGAATTGTTTGCTCGGTGATTATTTAATCAAAAGCAAATAACGCGCGTCACCAAAAAATACACCTTGCAAGATTTCCCTGGAGAATCTGACGTCATTATCTTTTATCTTGCAGTTATTATTTATTTCATTTTCAAATGCAGTATTGTCCAACACGACCATCGCAAAAAAAAATTTAAATCACGTCACGTTGTATGCCTACCTATATTAAATTATAATCTCTGTATCACATTCCAATAATGCACGCACAATATTTTTTAAGTGAAATTAACTTTAATAAAACAACTGAATATATTATAATATATCAAATGTCGTATCTATACGACCGAATATAGTCAATATATTCCAAGAAATAAGCTTTATTGTTGGTTGAAATCATAACAAAATTCAAAATTAACACATCTATAGGTTTTTTCAATGACCACATCCAGCATAATCTATATCAATCACTACGTATAATGTAATTAAATATTTTGTAGATAAAAATGAAATTTTAAATTGGTAAATAATAACTGATGAGTGACAACTATTAAACTGATTATAAATTCAGTTATGGTTTTATCATCACCCACCAATATACTTCCCTAAAACATTTTGATAATGAATTAAATACAACATTTTGTTATTACACATGATTTTAATGATTTTATTCAAAAATAAAAATTAATTATATCGTATAAAAATAAAATGTTTATATAACATTAAAATGTTTTGATGTTTATTGTATATGTTTATACTGATTTTGAAAATCTTGTTTTCCATTATTATAAACATTTTATAAAAGTACCTACACACTTTAAACACATTTTTAAGGGGAGGAAAAAAACGAAACATAACAAAATCAAAATAGGTACTCTAACACTGTTTAATTAAACACAAAATGGAAATTGTAATGCATCACACATCGACGCATTAACCATTGATATTTTTACAACTATAATAACACACATTTAATTTTAGTATAAAAAAAAATTGAACGCCATCATAATTATATAGTGTACCTATATTTTATCAGTCCTCCTAATTGCATTATACGTTCGTGTAATAATAACGGAGTAGATGACATATCATTCATCGTATCGCTGTATGTATATCGATTGCATTTCAATAATACATACATATATACGTATATATATTATACTGACACTGACGAATTTAGTTGTATGCAATTAGGTGAAAAAATATAAAACAGTTCGATAGGAATAAAAAGGGCTATATTATAATCTGCAGGTACTCTGGCACAGTTATAGTCGAATACATGATAAATTTATATATACTGTTTCATATGATAATCGCCTTGAAAGTATAATATTTAATAACTTTTTATATTAGGTATTTCTCTGTATTAGGTAAAATAATTCTTGTCCAATTTGCATCGTGATATGTCATGTTTTTATAACACGGTTAGCCTAACATGACCCTAAATTTATTTAACAAAATATTTATTGTATAATATTATATATATCTACCTACTTCGCAGTTATACCCATAACAATAACACAGAAACGGGACTAAAAACTTTACGCAACTACTAGATTATCCGTGTACATAATCAGAAATGCATAGTTAAAATAATAATAAAAAAATAGTATGTTCTGGACAAAAGTTATAAAAATAAAGAATAAAATATAAAATGTTTTTCCAATTTTTAAACTATAATAAATATAATTTAAATGCATTTTTATGTAATGTATTTTTTGAGTTTTTAAGTCATTTTTGAGATTTAGTAAAGCATTAAAATCCTAGCCCTAATAATAATATTATTACCAGGATAGTACGACGACGGTGATCTGCAGAGTCGGTGGCGTCGTGGACAACGTGACAGAATGTTTGGCCGAGCTCGCTGTAGCTGTACGAATAATATACGATATAATATAATAAATCACTATCGGACGTATCTATTGTAATGTGGGACGAACGGATATAAATCAAAATATACATTTCTTATATTCATATATATATATATATATATATATATATATTATACGATCGTCCCGGACGACAGGGCGTGTTTGCGTCGGTGGTTGTTTGTAGTGTTAGTGTATGTGTTAATGTATATATATGTGTGTGTGGTGTGTGTGTGTGTGTGTGTATGTGTATTTTACCCGCCGAGGGTTTGCCGATGGGTGTGACAAGCGGTATGAAAGGCAAACAAACAAAAAAAAAAAAAATTCAAAACCCATGTCGTCGGTATATAATATTCGCGAACTCTGGTCGTTTTTAATGTTTTCCAAAACGTGTGAAACGACACAATAATAATAATAATACGCGAGTGCCTATGTGTATATATATTCGATGAATACGTTGGTCGGCATTTGTTGTCCTTTATTTTTTTTTTTAACGCCACGCACGTGTTATACTCTCTCTCTCGTATATTATAATCCGGCCGACCGACAACTGTACAGAGTATAACATCTTACTGAGGTGCTGTATTATATTATAATACAATAATAATAAGTACTGTCGTCGACAATGGAATCGTTGGTGATAAATGATTTTCGACTCCTTTCGGAACGTTCTCGATTCGCGATTCCGAACGCTCGGGCTTTGAGAACCCGAAGAATACTGCACGTTGTCAACCGTTGTCATCGTTTCCTTTGTATAACCCTTTGTAACCTTTCGCGCAATCGCTCAATTTCGATACGTTTTGCGTTACTTGCAATTTAGAGTATTTTGTATTTTTCAATACAATACAATATCTTGTCATTTGACCGTACCGAAATATTTTATAATATTCGTCATCAGTGCTCCATGACCGATGGCGGCGATTGCGTTGTCGTGAAAAAAAATATAAAATGGGTATACCGCATAACCAAAAAAAATTTCGGCATCAACCTTAACCGTGTCCGTGTCAAAAAAACATTGTTTGTGAATCACATCATACAGGTTGTATATCAGTTTGAACTGTTTGAAGATTCTTCTGACTGCCGACTGTCGAAATGATTATTCAATTATGTGAATTATTCTGAAAATATATATAGTATATTTTTAGCACACATAAAATAAAATTCTTAAATTTTAAAGCCTATAATGGATAATAATTTTATAACAAAATTATAATATAGGGACTGGAAATTGGAAAGGTAATTTGCTAAACTCATATGAAATATGAACAATGGTTTCTCCCATTCTGATTCGTAGATTATTTCATTAAAATCGCTAATCAAACGTAATTTTTATTTTAGATTTTAATAGCAGCGACCATGATGTATGTATTGGCTTTTACAATAATATGTTTTTTTCGCCACGTTTTAGGGCAGAAAAAATGCAAGGGTTATATTGTAGAATATCTTTTTACATGTTCCGTACTTGACTATAATATTATACTATATTGATGAATAGCTTTTAAATCATATGTTTTTAAATTGGTAAAAATAAAGGTACTTTACTACTTTATAGATAGTTAGTTATAGTTAATTTCAATTAACTATAATAGTTAATAATATTAATTTAATCCACTCGGCCGAATTAATAAGACGTATTTATAGGTAATGAATATTTTTAAAATAATTTTTCTTTAAATAGAATTACACACTGTTTTAAATAAAAAAAAAAAAACTACTTTAGATCAGAGCGTATATTTTATTGTTTAAAAAATAACTCATGATTACTCACAGTTCATGGTGAACTACTAAAAAACGAATAAAAGTAACAATAGAATTACGTCGAATAATATGTTCTGCAGAGATATACATTTGTGGATCGAACATGATGTGAAATGATCATTATTTACATGTATCGCACTGTCTATTGTACTCAATCCCACTTGTTATACTTTATGTGTGTGTACATAAGTGTGTATTGGAGTAGGCGACGGCAGCAGACGGTGCGAAACGTTATCGTTTACAATTGCATTTATTATGATTGCCCTATGAATTGAAAAAAAGGCCTAAAAAAAAATTATCGACGCCCAACTACCGTACGAGTACTATTATACAGCAGTCACGCGGCATTTTAGTCACCCTTCTTGTGTTAGGGGCGTTTCGAACATTGTGCGTATAATCGTATACGGTTCTATCGTTATTATTGATACCTACACGAATTCCAAAAAACAATGTGTCACGAGATGGAAATGGGATTAGTTTTGATAGGAGCACACGAAACAGAGCAAACCGGCCGCGTGAAAATTATACACAGGTAAGCACAACAACGCCGATGACTATTGTAATCAAATCATCAAGATAATAAGTATATTATGCTGCAGTAGACCGACAATATAATTATATAATCGACGATCTGTGCAACGATTTGATTCTGATCGTGGACCACGAGCTCACGTTGGCTTACGGATTGTTCAGTGATTACGACCATATTTCGTACTGTTATCTAAATGCATAATGTAATATAATATTGTGTTTACAATGATTTTACTCAAATACGAACGATGGAAGAAAGCGCCTGGCCGAACATGGTGGTGCACTATGATGTATACTATTTAGGTACCTACATAATACGGGGTAATCCTCCTGTCTGAGTTTTCCTTGACGACTGCCACCGTCCCCGTCACATATAATATTATGTAGCCGGACGCTATAGGGTTGGTGGTCGGAGTAAATAATAACAGAAGGTTGATTATCGAGTTCGACAAAAGGACGTAATGCAAACTAATAACCCGTGACTGCGGCCAGATGCGCCAATTTACGCGGGCGACCCACTCGATTGTTATAATATATTATACGGTACAGTATGCGTATTTTATTATCACTGTGTGTGTGTGTGTGTGTATGTGTGTGTGTGTACCACCGGAGTAGACGTATTATAATATTATATTATATTATATTATGTACCGTATAGTGCCCGCGGTCGGTGCGTTTTATTAGCGAGTCCGCCGCAACCGGAACTTATAATAAGCATACGGCACATACCTGCTCTTGGTACAGATTCATGGCGTTAGGTTATTATACAATATCGTGTACTATATTCTTTACTGTTTTTGTGCGTGACTAGTGTCGTGGACAAACTTTTGAAAAACTAATAAAAATAATATAATTTTTTTTACAAAATAATGAACACCTTATCTAACACGAGGATTGCAGACACAAATATTTTCCTTCGTTACTTTTTCAGGACTTTGGTCTGGCGGCATTTACCAATCCTAATTCAATTATAATACTTGAATCGCATTAAATCGATTGGTCTGGTTAAAAATATTTCTGTATTCGAAAAGTCGATTGTGATTTCCATCAATTAAGCAAATAACTATTA
Source organism: Aphis gossypii (assembly GCF_020184175.1). Taxonomy (NCBI): domain Eukaryota; kingdom Metazoa; phylum Arthropoda; class Insecta; order Hemiptera; family Aphididae; genus Aphis; species Aphis gossypii. Next base: position 45,329,141 of record NC_065533.1, read on the forward strand.
ATATGAAAAAAATAACAAGTCCCATTGCCTATTTAAATATTAATAAAAATTTTGTTGTCTACATTTTTGATAAATACCCTAAATAAATATATGTCTATACTTATTCCACCACTCATCACAAAATTGTTGATATCAAACACAAACGACGAAATAACTTGTATTGACTTGACGTCCACGATTATAGTAGAGAAAAGTGTAGTAAGTTGACGAGTCGGGTGAATTGAAAAATTTTTTATATTTCTCAACAAATTATATTATCAATCGATAATAGTAAGTGATTAGTGATTATATTTACGAAACTAGAAATAACTTATTTTTTGATGCCGAATTTATTCTAATATTAATTAAATGTTTTAAAACTTTAATCAAAGTTGTTCGTCCAAACCACACTTTTCAACAACATTTTACGTCCATTTAACGTAAGAATTTCTGAAATACTAAAAGTAAATACTAAAGTAAGTACTAAATTAATTTTATACATTAGAACTTTAGAAAGAATATATTTTAAGCTGTATTTTAAATTTATGGGAAATATGAATAATGTGATAAATTAAATGCGTCAACAAATAATTAAAACGTTTAAAAAATATTGTAGTTTACATGGCAGTCGTTGATGAAATCGTATAATATAATGAATGTTTTTAATTAAAAATAATATTTAATTATGGTATAATATACTCAATTTATCTTACTCTTAGCATGTTTGAAACATTTTTTTGAAAAAATATTAATGTATAACCTTAAACATTAAAAATTGAAATTGTTATCGGGTTTTATCGATACTTTAAATAATACTTTTATCACATTTCAAGATGTTCTTTCTATTATTTAACAATGTAATTTGTAAGTACCATTGAAACTTTAAGCTTGTTAACTTTTCACACTTTCCCATTTGTCTAAACCAAAACCCGTGTCAAAAACTCTTATGTCAAAAACAATGACATGGGGATTTGTATCCATAACAAGTATGTAGCTCACCAACAGTGTTATAATGCAACTCTCACTATAATTCTATGAAAAATATAGTTTCTAAATACAAGTTAGGAAGTACCAGTCGTTCATTTTCATTTTTGTATATCTGGACACAACGATGATATTATATTTCATAATAATATATACTATATGTGCTGAATGTATACAAATACATTATACATAATAGTAATAATAAAAATATTCGATCCATGTTTATTTGACACGCTCAAATTTACAGTTCCGGAAATGAATTATGTAGGTAATCAATTTTGAAGAGTGAAGATGACTATGGGGGTCGTCGAAAAGAAATATACGCGCCCGTAAAGGTGTAATAAGATGACGGGAAAAAGAATAAAAAAAATAAAGGAAACCGTGAAGATATGTCCCAGGCCAGTCGTACCCTCTAATACTCAACCCAATAACCGTTTAAAACACTGGAATAAGTGTTTTTCGTCCTGCATTATACATAACAACAAGTTATGATTTTAAGGGGGCTCGAGACTCTTTTGCATGAAAATAATATATGTATATATATATATTCATATATAAGCTACTTCGTTTTGCTGTGTCATTGTATATGGTAAGTAATGTTGTTCGCACAGGCCCAGTGAAAGAAAGGTGATAAATAAAAACTGCAGCTAACATTAAAAGAATAACAAAAATATATGAACTACATAAGACATTTAGTTTATTTTTATTTTTATTTCTTACGTACCTAACTTATCTTTATAAAATTATACTATAACTATTACGACCAAATAATTAAATATACGTAGTTTTTATTTTGTGAAGTAAATACTAAGTATAAGTATTATTCTATTGTAATATTGAAATGTTTTATCCTTTAATAAAATAACTTGGTAAAATTTACGCCATGATCAGTGAATTATCGTTGAATAAAAAAAATTATGTACAGTCAAATATATTATTATCATTATTATGCAGTTCAAACGTTCCTATTACGAAGTACAATAAACAACAAATTTATTAACTAAGTTGTCATGAATTTATTATTTTCAATTCATGAAGAAAAACAATTACTGTCGAAGGTATAAGTATTCTTAATTAATATTTAAGTTCTAAGTATACGTAAGTATACTTCCACAACCGTAAAATGTATAAGTTTTCAACTGAAATTTAACAATTTAAATTTTAAATTTCCATAACTTTCCATTCTGCTGCAATAACTTTAATAAGTTATTATTATTAAAATAATATCAATTTAGAAAGTTAAAATACATCATTCCACGTTATCTGACAGGGAATTGTGATATGTAATAATATTATTCGCTTTCGAATTTAATTTTTCCAAGTATATCGGTACAAATAATATATTTAACACGGTTAACGTAGTGCCCTGCTATTTTTGTTCATAACGGTTTTAATGAATACATGGCAATAACTGATACGTGTTTGAACATCAAATTTACCGCAAATATGGAATACCTACTATGCAAATTAATAATATTAGAACGCTTCGGAATAATTAACGCTCTCGGGCGGTATAATACAGCCACGTATAGGTACGCTAACAACACGCTACAGAAAACTGTCAATGTTCGATTTTAACGATACTCCTCCGCAGTATACGAGTTAACATTATAATATTATTATTACCTACCAACCATAATTGTATTATTTATACAGTATGCACGTTCGGTTAGTCAGCTCGTGTAAACATCTAAACTGTAAACTATAATCAGCCAGTTACAAAGCCGTAACTGAAAGTGGAAAACGTTAAGGACGAGAAGATTATACAAACGCCAAATTCCAAAATAAAACGTACGAAATTATTAGTACTTTTTAATAAATCTTATTAATCTTTGTTACGACTTTTTTTTTTTTGTTAACAACATTTGTTAACTTTTTGATGCAATAAAAATAATTGATAACCTATACTGTATGACGTATAGTTAAACCGATTGCAGTTTTATTTCACACGATTAACGTTAATGATATTTAAAGCAACTGAAAATTTCAATCAATTCACCTAAAATACATATTATATACTTCTATGTATTTAATTATATTATTCACGTTTTACTTTCGTGTCTTATAATACAATTTTAACTTATTAACAATTTAAAAAAATATAGTATATTGAAATCGATGTCAATAGTCATACAAAAAAATATTTAGTGGTTTATTGTGTCTATTAATTAGAAGACATAATCAGTATACATTTGTCAAAGTACCTATTGCAAATTTGTATAGAAACAAAGTTAAAAATTGTTCAATTTTATATTAGTAGCTATTTTCAAAAAGGTCTATAATTTATCATTCTTTTCTTTTACATAGTTATTTAAATAATTGTTTCTCTATAAGAGGATTCGATATCGACATTTTTAACGAGTTCAATATAAATAATTTTCTAAGTGTATGCACGTGAATCGTGTAAATGGGTCCATAGTAATAAGTGATCATTAGTGTATAATATATAAAATTGTGAGCAAAGAAAAATTGCAGACAGTTTATGTATACACTATACATCAATAATGCACTATAAAGATTATACTAATTATTTTGCTCTATTTTGTTAAAAGTATCAACATATTGTATTTCGTATTAAATTTTGACTAAAATATTTATCAAATAGAATATTCCTGAACAAATATTTGATTTTTTAATAAAATTTATTCGAAACGACTTTTAAATTAAGTAAGTAGTTAAATTTAAATATACTCGTATTTAATATTTTAAAGTTTTTAGTATTCAAAATTTAAAAATCTAATTTTTAGGAGTTCAATTTCCAAAAAGCAAAATAGTTGTTTTCGAGTTAACTGTATTGCGAATTATATATAATTTATTTATTTAATTATACTAATGACTAGAATAGTAATTTTACTCGAAATAATACGACGAATTAGCACACTACAAAACATTGCGACGTAAATATTTCAGTCATAAAAGTAATATACCCGAATAATACGTTATTTCTCCTAACGCTAAGTGATATTAAATACCGCGCTATTTTTTCGTTATTACTAACCATGTTTTTTTTTTACATAATTCATTCCATAAATTGTATTTTAAAATAATAAAATAAATGATTTTAATAATGATTTAATGAATATACAATTTAAGTTACTCACGTTTTTTCTTTTACGTAACCTCGATACATAACTTACCTATACTGTATCTGTTTACAATTTATTTAGTAACTCGCCAGCCCTGGCTATAGATATATAATAAATAAATAGGGGGAGTTTTTGGTCGAAATAGCTTAAATTACATTATTATATATGTGTGTATCTACTGTATATAATATACATAACATTATAACGAGTGTGCACTGTTCATATATATATATATATATATATATATATATATATATATATATAATATATGTAGGTGCTTCGGTGTTCGAAAGAAGATGATATCCGTATTTAAGGACGAATATGGAACAGGGAAGCGGGAAGCGAAAAAGAGTAAAATAAAAAGGCATTGTGCGTGCGGAATAATATGCTGGAAAGGACGTACTGGGATTTGAACGAGGTCTCAACAGGAGCCAGCACTCTCGACGCGATATCGTTGTGCGGACGCATATACTTACATATACACATATATAATATTATATAATATATATGTATAGATATATACGCTGTATACGAATTGATAAATCCCTTTATTCGGATAACGCATGCAAGGGACATTACATTATCCGGTAGCCAAACATTTCAAACTTCTAAGATTACTGTGTATATACTGACTACACACACACTCGCATACACCTACGTCGTATATATTATAATACGCGCACACTGTATTATACGATGTGGATATACGATGGGAAATATACACAAACAAACGAGAGTCGGCTGTAATGTTATGTGTGCCCACCTATATATATATATATATATTATATATACTTGTATATGTCATACATGTATAATGTATGTATACTATTCAAAGATACCGCACGTTATTTGCGCCAAAACATAAGACAAAGTATAGAAATCTGAAATACTTTATATAGGTATGAAGATATTATTTGCAATTTAAATGTCTGCAGTATAGAAGTACTTACGGCTGTCTGAGATATTTTTTACGAAATAATATGATGCACAAAACATAAGTAAATATATGTATACAACCAGCTGCTGCTGCAGTAATTAAATATTATAATAATATACGTGTGGACGTATTTGGCCATCGAAGAGATTCGTATTTTTGAATACCCTTATTTAGGTTGGTGTCGTAGCGACAAAAAAAATAATAATAAGGACATTAAACTACTAAATTAAGGTTTTGTTTTTCAATTTTTATTTTATCAAAATCGTTATTTTGTACCCGTTTAGTTGTAAAAAAACGTGACCGTTAGTCGTTAAGTAAGTACATGATTTAACTAAAAGTATAGAAAACTTGAGATGGATAATTTTAAAAATACATAAAAGGTTAACCAAAATTGGTTTAGATTTATTTTAAATTTGTTTTTTTGTTTACATTTATTTTTTCACATTTAATTAAACAAAAATATTTGTTTTACTATTTATCAGATTCAGATTTAGCAATCAGTAGTATTATGATTTAGTCTTTGATTGATTATCTCAAAAATATCGACCAGGTGATGTATTATTTAAGGTAATTTTAAACTATTTTGTTTGTAGAAATTAACAATATCCGGTTTCCCAAAGTTAAAGCAAATAGATTAACCATCATATTATATATCCTGTTAAATTAGTGTCATTTCCAATAAAATTACTGACATCTAAAAAATGTGTAATTATGGGTGTATAAGTAAATAAGTTGTAAAACTATTTATTCAATCTGTATTGTATATTACTGCTATAATCATCTATTAGCATACCTATCATCAGACTCAATTTAGTGACAGAATTAAAGAAAATTGCATAACCTCTATTGAATTAAAACCTGTTTAAAAAACACAATGGTCAACTCTGAACTGGCAGATATTACATTACTTTTAATCGAAGAAAACATTTTTAAAAAATCTCGAAATCAATGGAGTTGTCAATAAAGTTGCTGCTTATTCATTTATAATAATTATCGTAAAATTGTTTAAATTTAAAAAAAAAAAAAACCACAACACAGTAAATTTAGTGTATTTCACTTAAAATGATTCATGTTACTGTAAATACCTAATTTTATTATAAAATGCATTATCTGTCGGAAAAATTACAAATTATAAAAAAAAAAATGACTTTAAAAACATGAAAATATGGTTTTCTTTTTTAAAGATTAACTTTTCTTAAACTACACCCTTATGGAAAAATACTGGCACTGTAAGGCAACCTAATAGTTAACTATTTGACTTGTTTAGTAGGTAGCATCCACCATCCATTTTCATTGCAGCGTATTGTTGGTATTCGCTATACATAATATATAGTGTATACAGTACTGAGTACAGATATAATAATATCTTGTAACGTATTGAGAACTATATATATGTGTGTGTGTGCGTGTGTGAGTATCGCATTTATGTATATTATACCTATAAAATCGTACGTGCCAGTAAATCGTTTTGTGTTTTTTCCCTGCCCGAAATCCAATATCTATTTTTAACAGCTCACACGACTCATGTTTTACGCAAAAATTGAATTTATACGTTCTCCGTCGCATATTTTATGAACATTGATTGAACATTTTAACGTGTTTTCTTCACTCGTAGCGCATCCCATTTAAATTTATAAACTTAAATGAACACGTAACACTTTTGGGTACTTTTTATTTATTTATAAACAACGTGCTACGATGGAACTACCGCATAAGTACTACAATGTTATGTGGTATCGCAGTACTTGCACGTTTTACGTATGAAGCTAAATGTTTTTAAATTTCAAACATAGTATATTTACAATAAAATGTTTTCCTTTTGCAGGAAGCCATCCGCAGACTGGGTCATACACGTTACACAAAACTAATCCCTATTAATATTAATTACCTATAGAGTTCAAACCACAATCAGATAAATTAATATTTAGTGATAAAATAACTGTTTTAATATTACTAGATACTTATTGCACATGAAAAACTTTGGAGATAAGTATTAATGGATGATTTTTTTTTTATCAATTCATAGACCATAGTTGATACGTTTCGCGAACACATCATAAATAAGACACCTGCAAAGCATTATACAATATAATTTAATTTTGAAGATAAAGCTTTGTTGATTTGTAAGTAAGTATAAACAATATAAATTATTTATGACCAGTGATAAAGTTAGTGTAGGTATATATTATATAATATAATAAAATGAGCTATATAACTTTGGTCTGATATATTTTAAGAGAATTATAAAAGCAAGTAATAACAAACTTTGTCAAACCTATAAAGGTAGTTAAATTAATCTACGATGAATGTGAAGTGTGCTTATTCAAAATTAAATTCGTTAAAATCCACAAACTGTCATTTCCGTGTCTATCAAAAGCTTTAACACTAACCCTGAAAGAAAATTATGTGTTCTCGACAATTATGATGGTATTTAGCCATTGTCAAACGTTCTTTAAGTTGATATGATATTCATGAAACAATATTTAGAGAATAAATTAAAATCAAGTACAAAAGATCCCATTCCAAAGACTATTAAGTAATAATGATTAAAAAGTTTATAATTAATTTTATAGGGTTGAAATAAATTGAAATAATAATTTTATTTCGTTACCTATATATATTAATAAATCCACATTTTATTATTTATTTGAAGACGAGATTAACTCGGGATACAAATAATACACAATACTCAAACGTAAATGATTATTATATTATAAATATTAGGTATTCGGAACTTTAAAAATATTCATAAAATATAAATACATCGTAATGTATTATATAGAGGTATCGATGATAAAATATTTCTTACACTAATATGGCATGCACAAACCATCATACACACTAAACTTTCCATCGATTTTCAAACGCTTAACGGCGTGTAAATTCGATAGCTGGTATACGTTTCCATTTAACTACCACTACACGCCTGCAAACGGTCTCGTAGCACACATATCTATCAATCACCTAAATAAATTATAATACAATGTAATGCATACATATACTTGCCGACTGTTTGTGTTGTACCTACCTACCTATATATACGCATTCGAGGGAATATAACCAATACGTGCGCATATTATGTACTGTACATATTATTATATGTTATAAAATGAGTGTTGCTAAATTGCAGCGAACGTGTGACAGTGTGTACGGATAGCGTAAACACGCGGAGTGTTTATTTTATAATATAATAATAATGTAGTTAATTCATTTTGTGGAATTTAATTTGCCGACCGATCGTCCCCGTCGATTCTCGCACCCCCTGCTGCAGCATATAGCGAGACTCGGCCCGCCGTCCAGGACTTACCGACATTGTGTGGTCCGTTCAATATTTGACAACGACAATAATTATTATTGCCATCGAGGTGAATTGGATCGAAAGCACGAGCTCGCTGGTGGCGGGCATGTGTGTGTTAACATTATATATTATTATACGGATACGTACACCGGACAACAATATGTATATATAGGAACAAAAACGGGCGAATGACCATTATTACATCGTCCGCCTCCAAAACTACCGGCAAGGGTGCGCGTCGGTGATATATGGCCCGTGAAAACAGCACAGGAGGTTAACCCTTTTGATTCGCGCGCGCTGCAAACTCTGTTGGTGCGTGAACTAATCGGAAAATAGACCGGAGGTGAGTGCGAGGAAAATAGACTTTCGAAAAAACATCCTCCTCGTCCTTTGCGTTCCGCTCAGCAAGCTGCAATCGACGATGTTTCGATTTGGTAAAATACATAATATAATTTCAAATGTACAAATATATATAATATACTTATATTAAAAACTGCCATTTTTTTAGTATTGTAGACAAAGATTGATTAAAACCATTCAATATCCGTTTTCCAGTTCAGTAATCGGTAGTAAATAAAGGTTATTTTTTTTATTATTATTATCTACAATAACGATATTATATTATCTGTATATTTATACATGGGTATAGAACACGTCATGTTCTCTTGTATAATATAGATGTTTGTGATGCGTTTTCGGGCGGGTTTTGTTCACAATCGTAATCCCGTTTCAAACACGAAAATTGCAATTCGAAACACACCTGCCACAGCGATCCGATGGTACTTAGGTTTACGAGATATTTTGATTTCACACACGTACAACTCAAAGTCAACAATAGCTGCGATTATTGCATGCACCACAAATGTCAAATTTTGAACAAATAAACATCTGAATACCTACAATGCTATAATATTATATTATTGTCGACGTTCGGTTAGGATGATGATATTGCATAAATAAATTAAACATGGTACCGTTGTGTTTTTTGTGTATGACTGTATGACTAATGGTTGTTGATGGAATATCTTACCCATTATTTTGTATTGTTATACTTTAAATATATAATATAAAATGATTTAAGAAGAAATGTGCATTACAATACTATAACGTGAACCTATTCAAAAAAATCCCATGGTAATGAAGTTATAGAATATTTTTTGTTGAATATTTTGTTGTTTAAACGCAAATTATACCCAGTAGATATAGGTAATACAAACTTTGATCTAACATTTATTAACAAATCAGTACTAGCTATTTTTCATTAAATTTAGTTTTGTAAAACCAACATTATTTATTACAATAATAATATGGATTATTTATATTATATCAAAAAAATTAGAATAAAAAATAATAATAAAATTGATATTAGTAAAGTTATTCGTTTATAATTTATTTTGATTACGAAAAAATATTTCATTTATATATTTGTGTATTCTATTCACATTTATATTTTAAAAACTTAAAATATAATATGTATTATTGTGCTGAAATAAATGTTTGTTTATTATGTTAATTTTTATTTCGTTTCAAATTATATAAATCTTGATAGATTATATTATATTAATGTATAAGTAGCAAAGTACGTACTGTTGTAAAAAGTACTTATATTGAAATCGATTAGGTTCAAGTTGAAATATTCTACGTTTGAAGACAAAAACTAGCCTATACATAAAAAAAACATTATTATATGAGTATTTTATATTTTTTTTATAATTTAAATAAATAATTTGGTTTTCTTTTGTTTTTAGATAAGTTATAATTTATTTATTTGTGATGTATTGACGTACCGATATATTCTTTTGTATTAACGTACCGATGTATAAATATTATGATAAATTTTAAAAATACAATAAAAGTTCAAAAATAACTGAATTGTCAAATGTTAACAAGGCGATAAATAAAATTTCATCATTTTCACATTTGTTACCCTCGTTATGAATTACTAAATATGAAACAAATTGAGCCGCGACGTGTACAACCCTTTCTTTTTCGGACAATATGCTGTATTAGACGCTATTGAACCGAGTATAAGGGTTCGATAAAGTAGGAATAATATATATGTGACAGAGCAATGAGCAGATGCAAATTTTTTATTATTTCAAAATTATTGCTGTTTACATCTGCGTTATCTTATCCCTTGCGTACGTTTTCACCCTATACTCCGTCCCGTTTCGAACAAACTCATCGATATAGACACAATTGTGTAGTACGCGTTTACACGAATATCGTTCAATTGGAAAATAATCGAGTTAGAATAAATAATATTATGGTGTACTCAATAAATCATTTTATACATATAAATATTTACGATTCATTCATTTCCAAACAGTGTGTTTATATTAAATTCCAATTCATTTATCAAATTTAAGTGCTTCTAGGTAGTATAAAGTATATACTTATAAATAAATATGTATTTTTATATATATGCGTTTGTATATATTTTGTATGTTTGTTTATAGTATACAAAATTATGATTATGATGTAAATAATATTTCACATAATATTATAGGAAATACCTTTAAATCATTATGTATAAAAATAAATTATTAAATACGAATATTATGATCTTCAATAAATATAATTATTTATAATATGCATAATATTTACAATATATAGTTTATAAATTAAAATTTGACTGAATTATGTGAATGCATATATCCATGTTTAATAATTACTTTTTAGGTTAATATTATACAAATATGGTATTGTCTGATATTATGAAAAATTCCTATGCACAAAATTCAAAAATGTTAATAGCTTTAAATAAATTTTGAATAATCTTACTACATACCTAATATAAATATTTACTTACGCGTATATATTATTATATATATAATATTAACTTACATATTTGGGTTATATTTTAATAAATACGAATGACAAAATAATTATTTTATAATATTTGCTTAAATTTACTATGAATTATAATAAACATAATGTGCTTAAGATATTCGTACTACCTAATGCTAAGTGAAACCTCTAACAGTGGAAAGTTATAACTCATTAGGAATTAAAAAATGTCTTTTATTGAGAAAATTTCTATATGTAGTGAATATTTTTTGAGGGAATACAAAATGTCTATTATAAAGAGGAGCTGAGGGATAATATGATATAAGGATAAATTGTACATTGTACACGTGATTAAATCTGTATTAATTATTACAAATAATATGTAATATTATAATTTATAAAAAGCTAGATATTATTTATACGTATTTATTTTTATTTATATGTATGTACTTATATAATAAAAAAAATAATTTTTTGTTCTTTGCAAATAAAATAATATATTGTCTTGTATCGATTATAAATGCCATTAAGATAAGGAAATATGATCAAAATGTATTAAAGATAAATACAGTATTTTTATATTACTTAAATATTTCTGATAATACATATATTTTATAACCATTAATGAGAACTGAGTTATAATATTTTTTCTGGTTTTTTGTGTTTATATACACTGTTACGAGTATCCACAATATTATTTTTTATTATTTTTCCCCGTTGTGCGCATATATATTTTTGCCGGGTAATTTAAAAATATTCACTTTTAAAAGGTTACCATTAATAGAGGTTTAACTGTATCTATATTATATAAGTATTTCTATTTTTTAGTAAAAACCTACATAATAAAACCAAAGCGATCCGAAATTATCATTATCACTATAAACGCTTAAAAATGAAACCATTAAACTTGACATAAAAATATACTGCCAAGAATATCATGAAATTTAAAAGCATATTTTAAAAAGAATATGCGTGAAACTAATTTAAAAAAAATGTTTATTCACAGCGCGCGTACACAATTAAAAGTAATATTAAATATTTAAATTTAAATTAGATTTATATATTTTGTTAGAGGATATTATTTTAAGTTTACGATTTGCATAACTGTGTACTGTATACTTATGACGTGTTCAGTGTAAATTAAACAAACCTACAATATAACGACAACAGCTTTAGTCAGAGTTGCTATAATGGTAAACTTGAACTTTGTGGTCACACACACGCACACACAAGCACCATAAGGTTGATTATATAATTTCCGTCGTGCCATACAACCAGTGAATTTGAGTACGAATGTGAATGTTAATGTAAATGTACGTAGTGTGTGGCTTGTGTGTGTGTCTGTGTGTGTGGTGTGTGTAATATTTCGTGATAATCAAAAAAAGGGGAGAAGCTTGTTAAAAACGGAAAGATACAAAACAATATAATAACGCGGGGGGTAGTTCTTTTGAACAGACCTATGTCAGTATGTAACATTATACCGTATGGTACTGTATATTACTCTACATTTTCATCTATTATACGCACGTTGATCCCGTTTTGGAACAGTTTGGATCGATTTCTGAACGGACCCCGTACTAAAAACGATCGTAAAAAATGTTTTATGTCCAAATCGACTGCAGTTTTTGTTATGATAACGAGTTCCGTGAAAATAAAAACAACTTTGCCTCATTATCGGCTTAGTCGTTATACACAATGACGTTCTTATGTGACTAATTTACTGTTTTCAATCGTATAGTCTCCATTTATTACATTGCCTTATGGCACACATTAACCGTATCGTAAAAATGTATATTTTAAATACACCAAACATAATTTCAGTTACTATGATCATCCACTATTGGAACAGTATTTTTTGATATCAAGTGCGAAATTATATAGGTACACGTGCTTTTTTTGCTACATGCGTACCTATCTATACGGTTACAAATTTTAATGAACTGTTATGATTCTTATCCAATAGCAATAGAAGATAGTTTACTGTTTTTAGCACGTGCTACTGGAAAACGCGAATACGTGAGCAATTCAACCACAATCAAAAGTCATATTGTATATTTTATTATTAAGCTGAACAGTCAGCTGTTAGAAGTTATAATGAAGAATTTAAAAAACAATATACCGAACCAACTACGCACATTTCTGGTATCACAAATCAAAGAAACAGACAAAACAATAATTTTTTAACTATCTGATTCACATATTGTTATTATAATATTTACAACCATTATAAATAAAAAATGTAAACAATAATAATTATTTTTATAGATAAAACCATTATAAGTATTTGTAACACAAGCTTTATACAAGCTTAAATAAAACAAAATGTTTGTCTACCTATTATACCCGCTACTTATATATCAAGTTAATAGTTAGTAATAATAGTCTTGTCTAAAGTTGTCAAGACTGTATTATTATTACTGCAATTATTGAATTATGTACCTACGTTTCGTAACATAAAGGTCATGAAATACCATGAAAAAGAACATAGAATAATAGGGTTAAATTGTGAATAATATTATATAGTTTTTCATTAGGCTGTTTTAAGTAATTTCTTATTGATACTTACATACCTGTTAGCAATGGATTTGCTGAAATACTAATTCGGTTATTTTGTCTTAAAATTAATTTTATCATAAAATTATTTTTAGTACAGATAATTCACTGATGAAAAGCTTAAACTTTTAAGAATATTATGAGATTTAGTATTACAACTATCAAGTATTCGTTTAAATGTAGTCTTAGTCTTTACATAGTTTGTCAGAAAAACCTAGATTAATTCTGGTTAGTTTTAACGTAATATTAATATTTTTTATAGAAATTACTCATTAAGCAATTAATCGAAATAATTAAAGATCCTTCAAAGATAGAGGAGAAAGTTATGAATTCAATTTTAATATCAACAGTATTACTATAATTCCTAAGTTTAAGATATGCATTACACCAACTCTCAATGTGTGAATTTAATTTTGTAGATAACAAATTTATTATAGATATATGAATATGTGCGATACAAGTTTAAGAGCAAGTTTGTCATTTTTAAAAGTTATGCAAATCTCTCTTCCCCTATTGGAAAAAATTACAATCTTAAAAATATTTTTCCTAAGCCTTTTACTATTCACAAGGTGTTCAGTGAAAAATAAAATACCACTATTTAAAAAATATCATTGTGAACCAATATATTTCTAGTTTTACATGATTTCTGTGCACAAAATATTATTTTAAATTGTAATTCGTGATGTTATATTATAATCCATAGACAATGATTTGTAAACAAAACATAAATACTCAACAGTCTCCATTCTTGCAGTGAGTCATTAAATAGATCTTTCGAAGCGAATACGTGAATACGTGAGTATGTAAATATATTATGCATATATATGTAATGTATATATATTAATGCTTTGAATTCTTAAGTCAATATATTTTGTGTGTGGAAAATACAAGGTAAATGTGTTTACAAAACAACTTGGTGAAAACTTTCGATCCATTACGTGTAATTATGCTAAGAAGTCAATCTAAGATAGATACGCATTTTCGGCCTGTACTTATATATGATGTGTACAGTGTAGTGTGTGTACAAACTTACTATCACAAATATTCACATGCATGCATAATTAAACACATCAAAAGATTAGTTAAATTATACCTAATATGCACGAAATAATTTTCTACTTTTAGGAATTCACCACATAATAAAATATAAAATAATGATTTACTTCCTTCTAGGTTAACATTAAATAATAGGTACATAATATTTTATACAGTGAAAATAAGTAAATAACGGTTTTAATTACATTTTTAGTTATATTGGTATCGACTGCTTATTTAAATTCTGATCGCAGGGAAAAACATATTATTTTTAAAATGTGTTATCTATTTTATTTTTTATTTATCGTCAATCGTCTTGTTTTGAAGAAAATACTAACTTCAACGTCAAGGGTCAGTTTTGGTAGAAAATCTGAAAATATATATGAATATATATTATCTTTATTATATTATTCTAATCTAAATTCAATCCAAGATCAGAGAAAAAAATAAGGAGAATATGCAGCAATATTGAAACATCAATTATCAACAGAATTAAATTTGTTTACTTTTTTTATAGGATTGTTTATACTAAAAAGATAGTTTTACCAGAATTAACGTTAGGTTAGGTTAGAATTGACGTTAATTAAATTTATATCAACCTGAACTTAATATATTTTTTGACATAATATATATGCAAATAATGGATTTATAAATTTAGCAAACTAAAAAACTAAGCTGACTAGTAATATTAATATTTTACGTTATAAAGTAATACTTATTTAAATTTTAAAATAGCTATATCTATGTAATTTAATAATAATGATATGTTTATTATCAAATATTGTATAGTTTTATACTTTTATTTACTACAAAGCGTCAAAGTATAAATAAGAAATAACGAAGGATCATAAAAATATACTATTTTTCGCATAATTGTTTGATGGTAAAAATTTTAAAAATAATAAGATTTCGAAAGATCTTTTGCCTTAAGTAATACATTTTATTTCAAGTACTTAAGAAACATTTCATTGTTTCTAACAGCCGATTCAGCATTAGATAAATAATAATTTGCAATTAATTGAATTTTTAACCAGTGAATTCACTACCTATAACTTTTATCACGATTAAAATAAAAAACATAACATACATTTCAATTACATAGGAAATGTATATTGTAAAGCTAATTTTATTTTCAATTTAAATGTGTACGATTGTACGAATTTTAACTTATTCGTATATAAGCTATTGATACGTAAGTAAGATATTAATTAATATTAAATATGATAAACTCAATGCATATAATAATATATAATATACACAAAATATGGCACGTGCTTACTATAGTATTCAAACAAATAATAGAATAATAGAACAAAAAGTTTTAATTATTAAAGTATCGTCGAAAATGATTATTTAGTATTTTTTTTTTCTAATACAAACAAGAAATACTGTGATTATGTTATGAATAACAACAATGACTGTTTAGACTAAATGCCAAAACCGGTGTTGCATAAAAGAGGGTAAACCGCCGCCCAGAAGTGTCTTCTTTTGTTATACCAGAGGGGTATAATATTGTAAGCACATACACTAAATGGAGAAGAGGCATTTAAATCGTCATCATTGTATACTGTTGGCTGTTTTAGACTTTAAATCCCTAAAAACATCACATTTATCACGAGTATTAGGGCTGACTGTTAAAATGTTATTTTTTTTTTAGGTTAATGGTGAACAAAATACAACACGTTATTATCAATGAAAAAATATTCTCAACATCTTAAATATTTTAATCATGATGTTTATGTGATGAGTTGTAACTGACTTTTAATTTAACAACATTTTTATAAATTATCAAATTTAGTAAATATGTATTTTTTGTTAATAATATAATAAACATATTTAAAATAATTGTTTATACTATTTCGTTTATTTTATGAACAAAATAATAGAAATTATACAATTTAATTGATTCATACAATAATTGTATATTCTATAAAGAAATATGAATATAATACAGCTACTTTTGATGTTGTAACTCTATATTACATATAAAATATATATATATAAATAAAACACGTTAGTTGATGAGTATACTAACTTATTTTTAAATTAAATTTTTTCCTCCATCGTCCGTTTCGTTTGTGGTGAATATTGTCAGTTGGAATTATTTTAAATCTCTTTATGAGCGCATTGGTTTTACAATGATGTGTATTTTATTAGAACAGTGTATGTGTGTATCATCATTCATCAGTCATCACATTTCAGAGCAAAAATAATTCGCTTCGATCTTCAACTTTTTAGTAGCAATTTGGATCTAGTTGTGATAGCCGGATTAATTTATTTAATTCTCAATACTATTTAAAATAATTGAGAAAAACTATTAAAAAATGATAAACACCCATTTTTAATAAAATCAAATTTGTTTTAATATATTATTATATATTAAAATATATTAAAAAAGAATAGTTATAGAGATCTAAAATGTTTATAAAATATTAATATTAACATTTTCTAGTCATGAATAATTTTCATGATAATTTAACACTTTGTGAGTTTTTTAAATTCATGTAAAATTATCTAATTTCTAAGTGTTTTTATAATTTTTACTGATAAATTTTATCTCTGGTGTATAAATCTTGAAAATGTAGTATAACGTTCCCCATAGCTCATCAGTGAATCTTATAGCTATTTTAAAATATCAAAAATAATATACTAACAATACAACAAATTTCCAATTATTTCTACGTATGTAGTAATATACTCAATATGTATTATTTTAATGTTGGGCACGATTGATATTTTCTACGGAGAACGTGGTGAATTTTTAAACATATTAATTTTCACAAAGAAAAACTTCACGGTAATGAAAACGTACAGTGGCGGTGAGTAATGATGTCACAATACGCGTTAACATTATCTCACCGGTTCGTGTCAAATAAATTACCACAACTTTAATCCGGAAGACGGAAGCGTGTATGTATATGAACCGTGACCGAATAAATATAAACTTAAGCCTATAGATATTCCAACATTTTCAAACGGTATTCATGAGCTAATTCGCGTGGTTGCCGGTAAGGCTTTTACTGAAACCACAAAACGTGCCGTTATATTTGTTGGGAAGAGATTCAATTTCACAATAATTACCAACTGCAGAATAATTTATAAGACACATGATTGTCTGTTGCGTTCGTATACTATGAAGGATCATCGTTATTCTTTGACACTTAGCACAGCTTCGTCACTTGTCGTCATCATATCAATTTTATAGTATTAAATGCGTTTTTATTATTCAAATAGAAAGTTTGTTATTAATATGTATTAGACTACTTAATTTATGTATGCGATCTCACTAAGCAATTTATTACAATATAGACACACATTGTACTATATAACAATCTAAAATATCACATACATAAATATCTGGATAAATAGACTAAAATATAAATAGGTAAAGTATTTTATATTTATACACGACTATAAAAAATATAGTCGTATTATAGTGCCTTACGTTGTTACCGTTGCTCATTTGTAGGTAATATTATTATTATGTGCCAAAATTATTTATTAATATTTATCTAGAAAAAGCAAATGGGTTTAGAAAACGTTTAAATAAAAATTAACGGTAGTAATAACTTAATATTACTTTTTTATTAATTTCGAAAAAACGTATTTTTTTAAACTAATGCAAAATTATCTATATTTATGAAAAGAATACTATTTCCTATTGTATATTATAAATGAAACAGTGAAGAAATTATATATAAAAATGCATAATTTATACTGTATGAGCATAACATGTATAAATATAGTATGTCATATGATTTCATCATTCATGATATTTTTATTGTAAAATGAATGTACATGTTTTAAATTGAACTTAATAAACGCTCTAATGTCAACAGACAAAAACTAAACGAACCTCATTGGTTAAATGATTTGGGTTCTGTTGAACTCAATACCTACTTATAATTTATTTTAATATTTATATTTCATTTCATGACGTACCGTAAACTCATTTTAACATTTAATTATAATATGCAATTACATATGATATTTGAGATCCATCTGGAATCGACACAAACTTAAAAACTTTCTAGTTTCTTTGAAGTAATAAATATATATAAGAAAAAAAAGTTCTTTCATATCTGAAACTGCTGATTCCCTCGAGTATTGGTCAAGGTAAGTTATCCTATGGGACTTAACGGATATAATAGGCAAAAGGGGTAAAAACAGAGAATTTAATATCTTAGAGTAAGTTTTCCGATAGTGGTACTGATGGTAGCTTTCAAACTAAATATTATCCACCCTTCATTTATACCTTTTCTGAGCACTTTTCATTTTCATCATAAAGAAATGTTTTTATTTCGTGATTGTGAGTTTCTGTACAGAATATTGCTATTGTTTGTCAGATTTAAGTAACAAACTGAGGACAATTCTCAAGACAGGTACTCTATATTTATTCAATTTGAGATTTTCAGTAAAAAAGACAAATCAAAAATAAGTGCTGTACAAGCCAGCGATTGCCAGTGATCCCAGTATTGAAGTATGTTTCTAGTACTTACTGACATAGCTTAGCTCATATATGAACATGGCAATACCATTTTGTATTATCATTGGTATTAATTATTTTAATTAGATCTTATTAAATCTATATTTGACATTTATAAAATGTATTTAAGTATTAAACACCGTATACAGCAAAATATAATTAGAGACTGAAGAAATCAAACGTGCTGATACGTATTCGTTAGACTTTGTACAATTGTACCACCTATATGATGCATTGGCTGTATGAGAGATAGCAATATTTATATTCTGTAAATAAATTTAACTGGGAAATTTTCAAACCTACTGTGTAGCGTCAAAGAATGAAAACGAACATTTCACAATAATAATTTTCAAGGAGTGGGCAAATGCCCCTGTTGTATCCCTCCCTTCAGTTAAACACTGAATGTTTCATGTAAATCATGTTTGAGTGTTTAAAATTAACATGTTACCTAATGACAATTTTTAAACCAAAAACCTTGAAAATTTAATAGAAAATCCCACATCAGCTATTTTTTTTAGCAATATTATAAAAATATCAAAAATACACACGTGCATTTAAAATTTTGAAAAATTTCTTATTTAAACAACGAATAACGATGTTAATTATTTTGATGTAATTGAAAATATTATTCTTAAGTTATTTGATATTTTTAGCGTATATATTATTATATTTTATATACAGAATAAATTTTTTCAAATTGTTCATATGGAAAATAATAATTTATTCCACTTTTTTCGTAATAACAATATAATTGAATTATGCAATAAAATACATTTAATAATAAAAGTTGACAAACCATCTTCATTCTTCACACAGAATCGTGTTTCGTATGTAATTATTTATAATTAAATTTGAATTCAACACATCTATATTACAGCATCTTACTCAATAATAAGGGACATTCGAGACTCGATCAGTTAAGTACTTACTTGGTCGTTTTTTTAAATACATTTTAATCGCAAAATTATTATTTCACGGCATTGTAAATAGGCAAATAAATATTCATCGTTGGAAGTTCACTCTTCTTGTTTGATAAATATGTGTCTACAAATATTTATCTGAATTCTAATGATTAATCAATTTTCATTAGTTAAAGATGTATAAACTCAAACTGTATTATTACTTTTATATTTTAAAAATAAATAATTCATAAAGACTAATTGTTTATGACATCTCAAATATTTTAAATTTAATTATAAAATAAACAATTTACGGTGCACAAATTCTTATAGCTATAATACATTTTTAGATTAATAGGTACTAATATATTTTTTTATTATTATTATTATTATTTAGAATAAAAAATATAATTCATAAAATATTGGTGTTGTACAATAAATTTAGTTTGACTTTTCGATTGTAAGACTGTCGTCGTTTGGAATGAAAATAAAAATGTATGGTATATTGAAAATTGTATTACATTTAAAATAAATTATATTTAGTTACATATGCTATTATATCTATCTAAATATTTAAAAACATAAGACACCAATAAAGTTTTTGTAATTTTATTTAAAAGTGTAAAGCTCAATAATTTTTTGTTTCATATATTTTAGATAAAAACTCATCTAATAAAGCAACAAATTAGTTAAACACAATAATATGATTTTTATTTATATTTAAAAACATTATATACCGCGTCACCTAACAAAAAAAAAAAAATTTACTACCTCCAAAATACAATCTACTACCATTTTGTATAATAATTAAAATAATTAAATTTATTACAATTTCGTATTGAATATCGCGTACAATACTTATATTATTATTAAGGTTCATTACAACATTTATTGCAAGTAGATCATTTTTTTTTTAGATTATATATTATTAAGATAATCAAGATAACTTAATTTAAAAAAATACTTGGTATCTAAATCGATACGGAGAGGTTAAAAATTCTAAATAGTTAGCATTTGAGACTAACGTTTATCACTTATTGAACGCTAGAACAGTATTACTCATATTTTTTTATCAGTGTCCATTAAAGACTAATTGCTTATTTACACTTATGTACAAAATCTTTACCATTTTTGGTATTTCTCATGTTTAGAAAACTATAACAATGATAACTTACTTCAGTGTGTCGTCTCTATAGGTAAAGTACATAATGACGGCATTTAAAACTTTTTGAACAATTATTTTATTCAAAAAAGTGTAATCATATACCTATGGTGATAATAAAAAATAAATAAAATAATATTCCAAATCCAATACACCTCTTCTTTATTCAGGATTTAAAATTGATAGTTATAATAATTATTACAAAGTATATAATATGTCATTATATTAATATTATCATCTTATCGAAACAGCTGTACAAGCAGAAGCTCTTAAACTTGAAAATAGTAACCGTTGAACTACTACGGATATAATATTTATACAAAATTTGTTACCGTGATTTCAAACGTAATTTCTACTGCCCTTAATTCGCTATAAATAAGATAATGGATGCGCATAATATATATATATATATATATATTATAACACGTTATTCTCTGAATAACGGTACCTAGTTGAGTTACGCGAGTTCGAAACTTTATTTATGAACAAACTTTTTTTTCTGTTTCTTTTTCAAAAAAATTTTAGAAGAAAAAAATATAATTGAGAATAGTTAATATTTTGCTATAATGTTTTTGTTCGTCTCGTATTCGGTTATCATTATAATATTCCACGGAAGCAATTTTGTATAAAACGGATCTCATTTAAAATGTACGAAGAGTTAAATTACGTTAACAGACATAAATTTCCTACTGAGTCGCTGTCAAGGATAGCGAATTTATGGAGTTAAAAAGGCAATGTTTTTTTTAACCGAATTACTGTGCTCTTCCGTTCCAGGATGGCACGGTGGCAGGTTAAGGGTGCCGGTAGATTATTCTCCCCTTGACTCGGGAGATGGTTATACAATCTACCTATCTGGTATATACCTGTCGGTCGGTCGACTTCCCTCCTCGTTTTATTTTCCGTTGTTGTTGTTGTTGTAGCTGCTGCTGTTTTATTTATTATTTTTTTTTAAACACGTTCTTTTTTTCCTGTCTTTTACCTCTCCCCCGATGGTTTGTCATGAGTGACTAATTTATTCACGTGGTTAAAAAGAAGTTCATTTGTTCATCTTCCTCCTTCTTCTCCACTACCTCCTACTACTCCCTCCCTCAATCTCGTTGTACACCGTTTACACCCGATAACCTCCCACAATTTAAAAGACAAATCCCTCAGGCTACATTAATTGTTCGAGTACAATTTTTTCTCTACAAAAGGCCACATAATTCTTTATTTCCAGGTCTGTCGGAACTGTAAATTATGTGTTTGACCTTAATAATTTGCTCATCTGCTTTAGCACCGTTCAATATCAAGCGTAAGTAGGTACTTTGTTCTTCATTCTCATCCGTGGTGAACGCTATTCTCTTATTATTTTCTATCGAATCTGAAGTATTGAAGTAACTAATAAATCGCGGAAGGAACAATAAGAATCTAAAGAGCCATAAATATATTATTGTTTGTAAATGTATACCTCTATATCTTTCTATTGTAAGGATATATTTTGCTTAAATACTTCAAAGTTGTGTTCCGAAGTTGTTTAAAATATATTATTGGTACGATATTTAAAGAAAACTAAATAGCTACCTACACTTTAATTTAGATATAGATAATTGATAAACTTTATTTTTATTTTTTATACTACAATACAACGGAATAGGTTATAGATGTATTCGTATTATATATTTACGTCCGTCAAGTCGGGATACAAAAATTATGTTAGGATTATAACACTAATATCAAAAAATTTCTAAGAACTGCAAGATATGACTACCTATGCTATTTTTAGAATTTACTAATATAATTTCAACCAAATATAAATCTAGATACAAATATGTCAGAATCAATTTGACACTGCACCAGAACATGGTCCAATCGACACGAAAGTAAAATCAAAAAATTGTTAGGAATTTGCAAGATTTTACTAATTAAATACTTAGATTAATAATATATTGTAGTATAAACATACAAAAATAAATAACTTTAAATTAATCTAAACTATTTAAATATAATACATTTGTGTATAGAATATTATAATAATATTCATAATAGATGTGAGACTTTTTATAATTTTTTGAATTTTTACAGAATTACTAAAATCGTTGGAGAATAAATCGTCAATTTTTTTTTTAATATCCAATTTGGTCAAAATTTAAACTTTAAATTCCATAAAATAAAATTTTATCTATTTATTTTTAATAATAGGTACAAAAAAAAAGTCAAACATTTCAAATGTCTATAAAAATCTCAAAAACACACTACATATTTTGAACATTATATAATGTCTAGAAAATAATAAGTAATTTAATATAATATATAATTTATTTAATGAGATAAGTTTTTATTCATAGTTTATTTATTATGTTAAGTATATAATTTAATGTGATCATATATGTGTAAACTATAACTTTCTACACCACCACAAGTTTAGCTTAAAACTATAGATAATTGTTGTTATTTCTTTTAATACTTTGTACATTATATTGCATTATAACCTATTAATAAAAAATAATAATCTAATTATATCAAAAACAAGTAGCATATACATAAAAAGTATAACCTATTGTTACCACAACTAAAAACAACCCTTATTTCGACAATAATTATTAATTAATATGTATATCATAGGTTATATAATGGTTATAATGATCCATTAATCCAGTGATGTAGCTATGGCACGTCCTCTCCTAAATTTCCTTTTTTTATTTTGGCAGTTCCGCCGTAGTTTAATATTTAGAACAAAGATCACAAATCAAAATTCATAATTGAAAAATAATAATAAGTACTTAAAATAAAAAATGCAAGCATATTTTTCTACAGGCTACTGAGTTGTATTATTTCAAGTTTTTATTTATTTAAATTTGTTTATTTTCTTCATTATAATTTTCTTTATTTTTAGCTATTCCTGCATTTGTTTATGGTTAGTTATTTTATTTTTATTTTTTTATTTTATTATAATTAATGTCAAACAGCTTTTTACAATATATAACATAACAGTATAACATATATCACATAGTTTAAATACAAAATGATGAGAAAATAACAATTGTTCAACTTAAGACTAAACTTTAGTCTACTTGAATGATAATAAAAATAAAACGAGTTACAATTCATTGTAAAGATGAAAAAATGTGAGCCTTCATAGTAGTATTAAAATGCATTGCGTATTCATTTTTGAATAGCTTTGAAAATTCCTGGAGAACTTAGATTTATTGATAGGGGGGAGAGAGAACCCTAGAGCCTAGTATTAATATAAATACGGAAATAATGTAATTCAAGAAACCAGGAGCATCGACTTGACCCTCAAACAGACTGTGAATGAAATTGAAACCGAATTTATCGCACCTAACTAAAAAAAAATTGAGAGAGAAGTTATTGCTTGTTAGGTGTTTTACATTAGGTAATATTATTACCAATGTGTTTTACAAAAATTATAAGTTATAATTTTATTATTACCTAATCACTACTATTTAAATAAAAAATTAATTTTTTGTTTCAATAATGTTAATCTTATAATATATTATTATGTAAATACCGTACTTGGAAATAAAGGAAAAAAATAAAATATTGTGAACATAAAAAACACTTTTGTGTTATATTAATCGTAATCATAAAATAATATGGGTAGGTAAGTATTCTAGCATGACAAGAACTTTAAGAAAACAATTAGCCCCTCCCCCCTAAAAAATAGTAGGTTAGGATAAAAAATTATGTAATGAAAATAAATGCGTTTATTTTTATTCGGTGATAAGTAGTAATTTTTTCATATAATTTGAAATTTATACTTCTCTGTGATTGATACCTCCCTGCTCCTATATATCCAGTGCTGTTTGTGGATAGATTAATATACAGGCATGTATGTATCTAGATCAATAAACTAGTTATCTACATTAAAAGTAATTAATACCTCATTATTTCTAATACTATTGAGACATAGGTAACTACTTACACAAATATGCCTATGATACAGTCATAATACTCAAATGCCATTAAAGTAGTTGTGCACTATTATTATTATGGACGTATTAAAATGCATAATGTATTTTATTCCTGGAGAGTACGTATTACAATACAACTTACCTTGACAGTAAATAACTGACGTCCACATTGATATCTCAGAAATCATAATCCAAATACTATGATACGAGTATATTATTAAATCGTCTGTACAACATAAAGCTAGCGCACTCTAACCATTGAAAAACGAAGTTCGTTATTGTTTCTCTACTGAGTATAGTTTTTGAATACACTTGTTTATAAAATGATCTTTAATAAAACGTTACCTATAGTCAATAAAAATTGTATGTAATATTTATCAATATCACTCATAGCCAAAATTATATAAATTTATAGTAAATATAAATAAATAAATAGCAAACATTCGATGAGAGAATTTCAATATTCCCCAACCCCGATTTAAAATTCAGATTTCTTCTTTTTTTTCTGGATCAGTTAATGTTTTAAGACGTTTTAACTAAATCGTGCAAGTCCATATTTTCAGAATATATGTAGTTTACACTCTTTTTTAACCTTGACATGACGTTTACAGTGAGAGTAGCAGACAAAGATTATTTGTCACTCTATGTAAATTTTTAAATACTACAATAAAACATTTTTTTTTTTTTTTTAACACTATGCTGAATAATATTATTTTTATGTAGCCGTTTCATGCAATTATATATTAATATCATATCAAATCCCTAAAATATTCATTCTATATAGGTACACGTACACTCAATAATACACAAATTATAATATAGATATTATGTACTAAGTACTATTAGTACTAACTTGATATATTTTCACTAATTCTACAACCAAATGAAACTCTATAAAGACACCAATATAGTATTTATGTGTACCTGTAGTCTGTAAATTTATTATCGGTAAATTATTTGACTGCAAACACGTTTCAATAAAAAATATATTTTACCGGTAACTCTGGCCCCATTTTAAAAATACGATTCAACTATGTTTTTCCTCTCTACTGTAGTACCTACATGCCTAGTAAGATCACAAAAAATTAAAAATTAAATTTTTTACTAAATATAAGTATTTTTTCCCAAATTTAACTGATCTTTTTACTCAAATGCGTCAAACCATACAAATATACATATATTTATAACCTTATAATCGTAACTGTTTTAAATAATTTGGAATTAAAACATCAGTGATTCGTTTCAATGAGTAACATAAATACACCAAAAATAGACTACTTACATACCTATATAGCATAAACACTATAAAACAATTATTTAAATTATAAAATTAAAAACTGAGAAAATACAAATTCTACATTAATATAGTTTTTTTTTTTTGAAAAGTCAATAAAATATCAGCCAGAATCTATAAACTGATTAATTAATGATTTTACAAAAATTCGTTGTATCATTTAACTCAAATATAAAAATATATTCTATGTGTTTTAGCATTTTTAATATTATTTAAAGGGTAAATCCCTGTACACTAAGAATCTGTACTCGCTACTACTACACTGTGATTGAGTTTTTATTTAATTACCTACGTTGTGTAATTTTATTATATTTTTTGTAATTGAATTTATTTTCGTTTTAGTTTCATTATTATTGAGTCCATGTCAATATTTTCATATGTCTATTTTCCACGGCCTTTTTCGAGTTTCGGACTGGCTGAATTCAATAATGATATAGTTTAGGAAACTTACGAAATTATAAATTAAATTTTGAATTATTTTCAATATATAATGTTGTAATTGTTACCAAATCATATAAGTTAAATATTAACGTCATGATATTATTAATAAATCAATTCTTCCACGTAATAACGAATAACGATCACTTTGAATATTTAACGGTTAAAAATCATCATGCAAAATAATTAATGAAAATATAAGTACCTATAATTGTCCTATATGGCAAATTTAAAACGTCTTACCACTTTGATGATAATTCTTTCTCTATAGGTAAGTTATAATATTATATTATGTAAAAGAATTAGGTATTAGACTATTAAAAAAGTGTCATTATAATTTAAAGTTATTTTATATGTCCCAACTATGTTGTAAATATCGCATAATATATGATTAATTGTGAGTTATCGGTTTGAATTTAAATAGTTAATTCATTAAATTATAAACTTGTTTCTTGGATACAAAAAAATAAACACTAATATTAATTAATTAAAATGTTAAGAATTTACAATAAATATTTAAATTTACCATGGTTACTAAAGTAGTAGTAAAAATTTTAAAAAGCATTATAATTAAAAAAAAAAATTGCAGTAACAAACAAACAAACAAACAACGAAACATAATATTTTTATAATCATTAAATACATTAAATATTAATTCATTTGTTCTTGAATAAAAGAATATTGAATAAATTAAAACATAAAAAACAATTAAAATGTATTGTTTTTCTCTAAAGTTAAAACTTATTATGTAGAAAAATATAAAGAAATTATTCTAGCTATTGAGATAAAATTGCTCTAATCTTATCTATTTTATAATCATGGCTATATTTTCGTCAGCAAGTATTAACATATTATTATGAACGAATTATCGATTTGCCTTTGCAACCATTAAACTATAACTATATTTATATTTATAAATTTATACATCTTTAATCAATAAATGTTTCCGCCAAGTAATTGCTTCATCATGTCAACCAAGAAAATATAATATATTGTAAATCCTCAAACATATTGTAAAAATATATTTATAGATTGTAGGACGTAGGATGTATTAAAAATAAAAGTTAAAAAAAAATATATATATGTACATAGGGCATACCCATGTGTCTAAATTATGTTCACAGTTATACTATTTATTTATTTAACTTAAAAAAAACTTATTGACAAGATCATTTGAACAGACACCAATGTTAAACTGAGTATCAATATAAGTATAAATATATGCATCAATATCACTGTAGTGTAGGTGATAATAAAAACTCTAAACACCTATAAAATATAATAGTTGGTTTTCAGGAGTATTAATAGTTGCTCATTAACCATTAAAAAAACATATACTTTTAGTACCCATACCTTTACCTATGTCAAATAGTTTAAATATTTATTATGGTTTTTATCGATAAAATTAATATTAAGTATCGATTTATATTTTACACAATAAATTATTACAAAAGTAATAACATTTAGATACTTATCCCAAACCTATACTAATTTATAATAATAATATTACGCATTTATATTAGTTACTCTCAGATAAATTATAATATTATTGAAATAGTAAAATATTTTAATAGTTAGTACTCACTAGTCACTATAAATATTATATTATAGATAGGTACTTATACCTATTGAATTACTTTTTGATATTAAAATTATGAACCTGCACTCTGCAGGTAGGTATATAGTATATCGAATATAACCAATATACAGTTATTATAGGTACCTTATAAATTATAATAATACTGTTTAATTGTGAAAACATTCAGTTAATTATTAAATTTGTCTAATCAATATTTTAATATATTATAATATCTATACCGTTGAATGTACTCCCATAATCTAAGTTATACAAATGATACAATTCAATATATGCAATTCAGAATTTTTTATACAAACAAAATTATTATTTCTTATTATACATAAGAATAAACATATTATAGTCTAAATATAATATGTCATTAGTATAAGTAATGTATTAACTCTATTTTAATAAATATATATATATAGGTAACTTACCAATTTTCTTAACTAACGACTAGATTATTTTAAAACGAGTGCCAAACGACCTTTAATTAATTAAGCTCTATTCATATTCTTGAAAATTTAAATTACATATGAAGGTAACTAAAATATTACTCAATTATATTTATAAATATTTTAATCTATAATACATAAAAAATGTGTGATTATTTTATTAACATCCAATTATAAAAAAATAATTTAAAAAGAACATATACAGACATAATCTTTTTATATCTCCATGGGGTATTTTGTATAAAAATAGTATAGAGATATGCATAATATCAGCGAAAATTAAATTACCTACTGAGATAATTAGTATACCTTTCTATTATGTGATATTGCTGTTGCATTATATAAAAATATAATTTTAACAAAACTAACCATAAGATAACAATCGCAAATTTAACTTTAATTTAATAATTTTACGTAGGAATTATGTATAATTTAACGATTTAACCATGGGTAATTATTATATGCATATAGTTTCTTATCTAACCATTTATTATTTTTGAACAATTTTCCCTATAAAGATGAATTAAGGGCCATAAAACTAAATGTGTGAAGAGTATGCATTTTACACCGATCCCAAGCCTTAAAGTTTGTATTGGACTATATTAGACTCTTCACAAGTATGGTAAAAAAATTTATTGTTTAAGACATCTCAAGATTCGAAATTATTGTTACCTATGTGCATAGGTATAATGTTTTGTGGTGTTTTCGACATAAAATAATAATAAACTATAAGCAATTGCAGTTTCAAACTATACCTAATACGCATTTGACACAAATTATGCTCTTTTAAATGACCAGTTATTTAGATTGGTATTTTCTTTACATAATTTAATTTTCAAAATATTTCACTTATTTTAAGGCTATTTATAGGTATTTGAAATATTCGTTTTTGTTAAGTTTTTTTTTTATATATTGATAACATTTTTTGGCTAAGTTAAAATACTTGAAAATTTAATAGAATTTCCGCATGTGTTAATCTTATAGTGATTCAAAAATATAAGAATATATAGGTACAATTTTTTTTATACGAGTAAGCGTTTGAAGTTCAAACATTGACAAAAATTCGTTAAAATAATGAATATTTGCAAATTATTTTTTAAGTATAATTCATAAAAATATTTGTATAAGTAACTAAGATTTGAAAATTTAATACAATATTTTCAATAAGTTTGGTTACAATAATTATAAAAGAACTTAAATTTTGACGTATTCAGTTCATTAAAACATAAACTACCTTTTTCGCCACCCAATTTAAGTTATATGTTCCCTAGGCTAACAAATCATCTCCGTTCAGAATCGTTTTTTGTATACAATGATACCATTGATACCTGTCATTGAATCCAAATTTAATGTTCCTATATGTATATAATAGTGAGCTACACAGCACCTAATGTACAGCAGAGCGGTGCCCACTTGATCACGCTTTTTCTTTTGTTTAATTGTATAAAAATTAAAATATCAAAATAAATTATAGAAATCGAGATAATATTTTTACATATAAATTTAGTTATTGGTCAAAACATAATTTAACGTAATATTATAAACAAATATAAAATACACTCTTTTGAACCTTAAATTTCTGTATTGAGCGTTAGTAAGACGGACACAATACCAGTGGAGACAAAACCAGATTTTGACTAAATTGATTTCTTTATTTTGTTATAGTTCAAACACGAATATAACTTGAAATTTTCACCAAGTACCTGTTTATAATATTATTTTCTATTATACACCTATGGAATAATTTTCAAAATATATTGACTTTTTACGAGACATTTATTGAAAAATAAACACTCAAATCCACTAATTTTTGCTCTTAACTCTGAATTTATCTTAAAAAACCCAACTAGAAGATTAAAACCAAATTATAATCATGATAAACACTAACCTTCTCCAGTTAGTAAGTGTAATTTATTAATAGATTGTATCTATTAAAAATTAAAATTAAAAAAAAATTTATAAAAAATTGAAATTTTCGGTTTTTTTTTATAATAATGTGAATAAAAATTTTATGAAATGAATAGAACATGACGTAACATCAGCTCTTTAAAACTATAATTAGTGAAAATATATTATAGTTTTCTTGTTAGCATATATATATATATTACACATTACTACTTTTATATATTGTTGTACGTACGTAACCTATTATAGGCTTAAGGGCTAAAGCTATTTTAAGAAACTTTGAGTATAATAATTATTATATTATATTGAATGTTTAAAATGGCCTCAATCGGTTTAAATAACGTTTAGTTACGTCACGTTGTTATATATTGTACTTAATAAAAGCCGTATAAACTTTGCGAATGATTGTGTGTTGTACTTTGCACCAATAGCTTCGAAAATGTTATCGGAATAAATTAGTTATTTAGGTACCTATTTATTTTTTTTTAATATTTAATGAAGATTATAATTATACAACAACTAGGTATATACATACATTAAGTTATTAAACAGTGGTTTTTAAAGTTACATATGCATCGAGTTATGTATAGGTAATATGAATATATTATGTATCATCAAATTCATATACGTATACTATTTATACGTATATATATTAAATAAAATAATAGCGTAATCGACAAATTAAAATTAATTATCAATCAAACATATTTCATGTTTTTAAACTTGTTTCTAATGATAATACTCGCAACATAATAATTAATAACAGCAATTATAAAATAAATACGTATATAATAATAATATATTCATACAAAACTATGCATAAATTATAGGTAAGTACGTTGAAATGCCAAAACAATAATTATTTATAAATATATTATAGCCCACAGCCACAAAGGTATTTATGTAGTTAAATTACTTATTGTAATCTAACCGTTGTAACCTAATCTATTATAAATTGAAGATATATTTTCAAAAGGATTAAATAATTGTATTAAAATATATTCGTGTTTGACAATTTATTTGTCATCAACATCGACTACATCAGCTGCACCTTCTTCATTCTTGTGTACCTATAGCATAAATTTTTATTCTGTATTTATACTTTTCAAAGATTTTATCACAAATCGATATTTTTACTTCAATTAATGTTATACCTAATATAATGGTTAGGAAACCCATTCGTTGGTAATAAAATATGTAGGTAAGCCAAGATTATATAATTTGTTAAATTTAACAAGCCCATCACGTTCAAAAAATGTCACAAAAATGCTTCTCAATATAGCTATATGGCCTATAAAAATTAAAAAGTAAACTAAATATTATTTGGTTTTTAAAGTTTCTATATGAGGGATAATTTAAAACATACATATATATACGTATACTATGTACATTGAACACCTATGTACGTGTACTGATAATACATCAGCCTATTTATACAGATAAAAGGCTGATCTGTACAAAAATAGACTGATCTGTGGGTATATATTATGGTCATACGTGTAGATAGTATAATATGCAACTTATTTTTAATCTGGAAATTGGTTTTCAAGTGTTTCTCTTCAAGCGTTCAGAAATAAAACGATATAGTGACGTATACAAAAATATAATGACGCTAATGCGTTTGGACCGTCAAATCTACCTAAAATAAATGTTGAAACAGCAAAATATAAATCACAAGCCCCACCATGATGCGAATGCGATACAAAGTTTAACTGTTACGCAAAGGTATACCTAAGACCTAACAACGTACAATACTACATTAATAATACATTTGACTCTACAACATATTTATTTTGTTCATAAAAATTGGGGTGGTATATCGTATATACCCAGTATACTTATAGTGTTAAGAATTAAATATTAGGTACCGTATTATAATCACACCGACCACTGCATTTCAAATATTATAATATATAATTAAATACAACTTTCCATTATCTATTTTAAATGATTTAAAATGATCACGAAATTCCCATTCTACGAACACAGTTTCGTGGTCGTTGACCTTTAATTAGAAACAATAATAACAATTACGTTTAATATCTGAACTAAATTCTATATTTGTAAAAACCTATACCCATAAGGCCATAACTCATATAATATTGTTGGTTTTCACCGAATACCTAATATCGGTATCGGAACAACGATAACTCGTTACAAAAGTATAGTTTGGTATAATAAGCACAAAGCAATAGGTTTTATAGGCAAGTACCTACTATGACGAATGTGGGTTGAAAAACGACACCGTAATGAGAAAGTCGATCCCTCAAGATGTGTATTGCCCGTGTATACGTGTAAAAATATTTTTTTTTCCCCCCCGACAGAGTGTAAAGAATCACGTACGGTTTAGATTTACGAGCGAAGTAATATAATATACATATATTATAGTAAGTACAGGTATTGTAATTATTATTGTTTACAGTCCGCTACAATAAGGTGTTTATCTGCGATTCTGTTCCGACGATGACGACGACGTCAAACAACAAGTGGTTCACGGGCAGCAGCAGGTCGTCGCGGCTAAAGGTTATAATAATATTATACATTTAGTACGTTTTAGTACCGGCCGGCCGTACTAAATCGCGTGTACTAACAGTTTATAATATGTACATATTATATTATAAAATACATAATAATTAATAATTATCGTAGGTACATTATATTATATTATAACGAACGCGATTGAGGCTTATCTGCACGATGATAATTGTACGTATTTATTTTATTTTTAAGCACTGTTATACAACTTGTTTTCAACGTTCGGTTTATAATAAACCTCGCCGGACGCTTATCTGAATGCCGTTTCCCACGTACTACAGCAATGAGCAAGTAGTCGCCGTTGAACCGCTGCCAACAATACGGTGACCATTCGTACGACGCGCGCCTTCCTTCAAGGGCCGAACGAAAACAAAACTTGGGAAAGTTTCCAAAAACTTTTTTTTTTCAATTTTTTTTTTCGTCGTTGGTCCGCTGCCAATTAATTCCTCGTTCCGACAACTATGGGTGGCAAACACTCTAAAATGGATCCCATGGACGTCCAAGTGCCCGAACTCCAACAACAGCTGGATCGCGATCCCTATTTAAAACCCTACGAAAGGGAATTCAAACGCAGGTGAATGATACAAATAGTTTGTTTTTTTTTTTTTACTCGCTGCCTATAATAATATTATTAAAATATACAGTAGTATTACTTTTTAATTATAATCTTAAACATTCGTTTTTTAGAAAAATAAATTCTCAAGTGTTATAACATCGATTTACATTGGTTATATTGCTATATTTTATCGGTTGTGGTTACTTTCCTATAGGTATGCGTGCTTTTTGGATTATTTGGAAAGAGTAAAAGAAGAATCAAATTTAGAAACGTTTACTACGGGTTACAAAACGTTTGGTATTCATTTTAATAATGATGGATCTGTGTATTGCTTGGAATGGGCTCCGGGAGCTAAACAACTCTACCTCACTGGTGACTTTAGTGAGTATTCATTGTTTGTACACTCTATGTACAATAACTTAAATAATTTAATACTGTAACTTATAAGCTAGCAGCCTAACTAATATATTCGGGCTTCTGTAAAATATGATTTCTGGACTAAAATATATAGTATATACCAATATACCTATACTTAAATAAATTATTTATTAAAGTATATATTATATAAATATATATTAATATATTGTGTAGGTACCTAGTTCAATCTTTTATTTTATAAAGTATATAAAAAGGGAAATTTAATGTTTTTATGTTTAAAAAAAATTTTAATTTGTTAGTTTCAATTTGTTTTTTTTTGATAATATTATTAGTACCTAGGACCTAGGTACTTTGCAACAGATTTTTTTTATACTTAAATAGTACCTAATTGAATAGTAATAATTTTATAGATTTCTAATCATGAATTTCTAATTACTTATTAGTTATTTATCTTTGAAAATCTTTTGATATTCACTTTACTCTTTAGTAAGTTTCAAGTATACCTCATCAGTCATCATTGAGTATTTCACTGTAATTATTGTGTTTGATTGGAATTCAATGATAATTTTATTGTTATTCCTATTAGGTAGTTGTACAGTAGTTTGAACTAATTTTTAAATTAATATTACATATTATATTGTAATAACACTACGTATTACCTACCACAACATATTGTTATTAACATAAAATTAGTCTAAAATTCTAAATATTTGGAGAAAAAAAAGTGCATAGATGGTAAAAAGTTTCAAGTTCCAACAGTTAATAAATCTTTTGAATTAAAATAAAATAACTGAAATTGTATACATATTCAATTTTGTTAAAAATATAGATATAAAGGAAAATTGTGCATAATATAGGTAGGTATATTTTGATATTTTTAAACTGATACAAGCATAACTTATGAAAAACCTTGTAAGTAATATATTTTCAAGCCTTGGTTCTTAAAATTTAAATTTAAAGTCATATTTAAATAATCATAAAAAACTAAATTGATTTTAGTAAAAACTGAGGTGCATAAAATCTATTGTTTTCTGTAGTATTTTTAAATTTTTCCTAGTTATTTTTAAAAGTACTAAACATTATTTACTTTTGACCCCTTACGTAGTTCCATTTTACTACCATAAACTACCCTTAAGCTTATAATTTTTTTTTACTGCTCTTAGATGTGATATTGAAGTTGTTGAACAAAAAACACACCATTGTTAGACTATTGTATTCAGAGTTCTGCTAAAAATCTAAAAAATATTCCATACTTCTGTAGTTTAAAAATTTATGATGTTTATTGTCTAGTGTATTATGTTTTTTTTAGTTCAAAAAGCACATAATATAGGAAAAGAGTTTTGAATTTTAATATATGAACAGTAGTTAATAGTTATATACCTAAATATAGATAATTGGAACAGAGAAAGTTATCCCTACAAAAAGCTTGAATATGGAAAATGGGAATTAACTATACCACCAAACAGTGATGGAACACCAGCTATTAAACATTTATCTGAAATAAAGGTAGTTTAATTTTACTATTTTATATGTTATTATTGTATAAGATTTAATATGATGGTATTAACTCAACTTATTGCAGATTGTAGTTGAATCTCATCATGGTGAAAAAATGGATCGTATATCACCCTGGGCAACTTATGTAGTGCAGCCACCTCGTGAAGAAGGGGTAACATTTAAACATAAAGTTTGGAATCCATCAGATCATGTAAGTGTTAAAAGCTTTTAGTATATTTTAAAAATATTTTATTACATATTATTTTTAAATAAAATAAACTTACAATAAAACGTAAAAAATTGAGTATAAAAAGCTTATAAATGTTATAAATGTCAATTGTCAACCTTTAAATTCACCAAAGTGGTGAAAAAATACTTATTTACAGGTAGACCTATTTAAATAGTAAAAATGTTTCAATTTATAACTATAAATTAATTTAAAAGTTAAAAAATTAATTATTATGTTATATGTACAGTAATTATTGAATATTTTATTATTTACTAGTTTAACACAATACACCTTAACAGAGTTTATTTTATCAATGTTGTCGTAAGTGTACATGAATATGGATGGCATAAGAAACATAATATAATATGTGATTTTGGCATTTAGTAATTATAAATAAATAACCAAAAAATATATTCTAAAAATAAAAAAAATTTTTTCTGAAATGAATATGCCTATTACTTTTTTTTTTACTGGTCAGTAATTCAAACAATTTCTAAATTCTAAAAAAATGGATATAGCAAAAATAATTAGAAACCAAACGATCTCATGTTAATTTTATTATAATTAATAAATATTTAATTTATATATTATACATAATGCATGTTAAT
Organism: Aphis gossypii; assembly: GCF_020184175.1. Classification (NCBI taxonomy): domain Eukaryota; kingdom Metazoa; phylum Arthropoda; class Insecta; order Hemiptera; family Aphididae; genus Aphis; species Aphis gossypii. Next base: position 45,365,735 of record NC_065533.1, read on the forward strand.
AAATAAGCATATCTGTTTGTAAATTACTATTTACTAAGTTATTAAATACATTTCTTAAGGTTTATCAATTCAAATATCCTAAAGTACCAAAACCAACCAGTTTGAGAATATATGAATGTCATGTTGGAATTGCCACATCAGAATATAAAGTTGGAACTTATCAAGAATTTAAAAATAATATGTTGGATCGTATTCTAGATTTAGGTAAGAACCAACAATATATATATTAAATATAACTTAATTAAAAATATATATTTTTTGTATTATTTAAGGATATAATGCAATTCAAATAATGGCCATTATGGAACATGCATACTATGCTTCTTTTGGATATCAAGTGACGAGTTTCTATGCTGCTTCAAGGTAATTATTATATTATAGATGTATTATTAACTATAATATAATGCAGTATCGATGTACTAATTATATTAAAAAAAAAATTTGTATTTCAAATATATTTTCTGCCACATTTACTAGATTGTTTATTAATTTAATTTTAAAGTATAAATTTGATCTTAATTTCAGTCGCTTTGGGACACCAGAAGATCTAAAAGAACTAGTTGATGTAGCACATAGTAAAGGATTATACGTTATGTTAGATGTTGTACACTCTCATGCATCAAAAAACGTACTGGATGGTTTGAATCAGTTTGATAGTACAGATGCTGGTTATTTTCATAGTGGACCTAATGGAAGTCATCCCCTTTGGGATAGCAGACTTTTCAATTATTCTGAGTAAATAAACTTCTATATTTTAATTAGTTAAAGTTAAATGTATGATTATTATTTAATTATAGGTATGAAGTGTTACGATTTTTATTGTCAAATTTGCGATGGTATATTGAAGAGTATAATTTTGATGGCTTCAGGTAATTAAATCACATGATACAAGAAGAAAACAACATTAAATTGTATTTTATTTTAGATTTGATGGTGTTACGTCTATGTTATACCATTCACGAGGTGCTGGTCAAGGGTTCAGTGGACATTATGATGAATATTTTGGTCTTAATGTTGATACAGATGCATTGATTTATTTGATGTTGGCAAACTATATGCTCCATACATTCTATCCCAATTGCATAACTATAGCTGAAGTAAATAAATATTTAACAATTTTAAGTTTTATATTTTTACTGTACAATTTTTACTATAAATTTAGGATGTGTCTGGAATGCCTTCGTCGTGCCGACCAGTAAGTGAAGGAGGACTTGGATTTGATTATCGTCTAGGAATGGCAATACCTGACATGTGGATTAAGCTACTGAAAGAGTTTAAAGATGATGATTGGAATATGGGAAATATTGTTCATACACTTACAAATCGAAGATGGATGGAAAAAACAGTGGCTTATGCTGAATCGCATGATCAGGTTTATATTATATTAAAACTTTATTTTTTTCTTATAAATAACTTTTATAAAATATATGATGATCTTTTATTTATAACTCTAATAATTTTTTCTAAAATTATCAAATTATAATGTTGCATTTAAATACTTAATTGGTGATAGATAATGTTTAACACTTCATTAAATTTCTTCAAAAAATATACATGCATACATACTAACAATTAATTTGAAAATTATTAATTAATACTTAATAGAGTATTTAATTTTTATAATTTATCTACTATTGTCTGGATTTATTGTTTAATTGAAACATGCTTTTAAATAATAGTTATTTTAAAATATATTTTTGAGTCAAAGTATGAAAAATCTACAAAACAATCAAAACAATTTATAATTATTATATTTGTGCACTCTTACTCAGGCTCTTGTTGGAGATAAAACAGTTGCATTTTGGTTAATGGATAAAGAAATGTATACACACATGGCTGTCACAAGTGATCCATCTTTAATTATTGACCGTGGAATAGCTTTACACAAAATGATTAGATTGATCACCAATGGTCTTGGTGGTGAAGCATATTTAAATTTTATTGGTAAAGTATTGTTAAATTGTAGCAATTAAAATATTAGTAACAATTTTTTCCAATACAATAGGTAATGAATTTGGCCATCCAGAATGGTTAGACTTTCCTCGTGATGGCAATCAAAGTTCATATCACTATGCTAGAAGACAGTGGAATTTAGTTGATGATGAATTATTAAAATATAAATTTTTAAACAATTTTGATAAAAGTATGAATCATTTAGAAAGTAAATTTGGATGGTTAAATGACAATCCTGTAAGTAATTTAATGTTATAACTCGTAATGATGATGAGATAAAATATTGTTTCAAAATTAAATGTTTAATAATGTAGGGATACGTGAGTTTAAAACATGAAGATGATAAAATAATTGCATTTGAAAGAGCTGGTTTATTGTTTGTATTCAATTTCCATCCAACCAAGAGTTTTACAGATTACAAAATTGGTTTGAATTTATCAGGCTCATTAAAAATAGTTTTAAACAGTGATAATGCAGAATATGGGGGGCACAGTCGCATTGATAACAATATTACATATCCAACTATCAATGGTGATTGGAATGGTAGACAAAATCATATTTACGTAAGTAAAAAATATTTTCAAAGGTTCAATTTAATCATTAGTTAATACTTTATATAGTATTACTAACTGAAAATTTTTATTTTTATTACTAATTTTCCTACAAAACCACTAGTATTTTGAACTAAATACATCTAATATTTTTCGAGAGGTTAATTAAAGTACATGTAAAAAAAAAAAAAGAAAAAAATGAGAAAAACATCAATATTTCCAAGTGTAAACAAGATTTTTTTAATGATGAATTAAAGACTATTACACATTGTAAAATAAACAATTAAATATTTCAATTATAATACACAAAAAAAAAATAATATACATTTATATATATATATATCATAAACTCTAACTATTTTCTAAATATTATGGAATATCATAAAATGTATAGGGTTTTTTTTATTATTATTAACATTTAGGCAAGTGTATAACTATAACTATCACAACTACTGTTATATTTAACATTTAACTTTGAAGAAAAATTAATATATCAATTATAACAATATTTAATTATATGTTATTAGGCTTTATAATCCTTAAATATTATATATTATTATTTTTTAATCCCTAATTGGCACAAGTTTTTAAGGAGTTATTTTAATGTTGTAAATGTTTAATAAATATGCAATATTAACTATATATTTATCACAAGAGAATCAAAATGTTTGTACTATTTTAAAAATAGCAACTCAGTTTATTTAATAATTTTTTTGATCAAATTAAATAACAACGTTATTTTTAAATAAAAGATGATTATTATTTTGATAACTAGTTAATACTCATTATATTTTAGTTACATCTACCATTAAAAAAAACATACATTTATATATTTAATGTAGATTGTTAGGAAATTTAACAAATTGGATATGTTGAATATTATATTATATAAAAAAAAAAAAAAAAACATAAATAATTTAATATTAATTAGTGGCTACTTATGTTATGTCCATGTTTCTCTCCATTTTTAAAGACATTTTAATAACACAATTAAATTAATTATTGCAAGTATAAATTAAAATGGTGTTTTTATTAAACTTTTTTTATATTTTACAGCTATACTTGCCATCAAGAACTGCACTCGTTTTTTCTATGTCAAACTGAATCATTAAAGTTTACTGTCTTGCTTTATTCTAGCAAGTGATGGTATAAGTACTACTCAATTTTTACAAAATTAATATTATTTCATATATTTTACATTTTTATTTAGAAAAATTAAATTAAGAAAGTCTGATTTTTTTTTTAAATAAAATTGTACTAAATCTATATTTGTTTGAAACTATATTTAAAAACCCTTTACTTTTAATTATTATTTGTACTATTTGTAGAATAATTAAAAGAAACATTTAGTTAATAATTTACCAATATTATACAAACAGTGAATAGTAAAATTTTACATAAAAAAAAAAGGTCATAAAATGACCTATGATTAAACGAATATTTTTATGTTAATTATATATTTTTCCTTTAACATTTATATAGGTATATTATTATTGAATAATTAGGTTGTTTTTAATAAAAAATACAGTTATTTTTGTTAAAAGAAAAATTGTCACAAGTTATAAAAATAATAATATACTTGAATATGAAAAATGGTTTATATTAAGCTGCTAATAAATGATTAAATTTTACATTGACAATCTATAAAGCAATAAAAAAAAAAAAATAAGTTTCTAAACAAGGCTAAAAAAAATTATTCTATACATATATTTTTATGTACAATTGAGATTAAAGTATGTATTATAATTATAGACCTCATACTCATATTTCATACCCTATTTATATAAATTATATAAGTAACATTACGTGTTATGAGTTGATATAAAAGGTATGATTAAGTCTGAGATACCATTGTGGTAGTGCCCAAACAGTTAGATATAAATATTGTCATAATGATACTTGGTTTTAGTTAATATTACCACCAAATCACTGATCAGATTTAAATTCACAGAGCTGGTCTATGATTATAATATAACTATGTCATAATATTATTTGGAAGATAATTTAAAGATGTAATTTTATAATTCATTTTTATGGTAACTTGTCCAAGGTTTTTAAGTCAAAACCTTTAATACAATAACAATTATGTTATTTAATGAATTTAATTTAATATGTTAAATATAAAATGTATAGTATTTCGTTTTTAAAAAACATACCTCCTTAAAATTTAAGACTAATTATTTTCATAATTGTACAACATAAAATCAAGTTAACAGAATATGAGCAGTTTACTACATACCTTGATAACAATTATAAAATGCAAGACATTATTCTTACATTATTTTATCAACCATAAGTTTTAGAATATTATTAAATTTTAAAGCTTGCCTTAAATACCAAGTTATATTAGATGCACGGTCTAGGAACTTTTTGATATTTAGTATGCAAGAAATCATTTTGTTATATTAAATTAGTTAAGTACAATTAAAGTAAAACTATCGTAATAACTCAATCATGAAATAAAATCAATCTCAAATGATTATTTGTTACATTTAGTATGAAGTATTTAACAGTAAAATATGATTAATATAAACTTACTATTATCTACTAAAATTTACTACTTATCTATTTTGAGAATACAATTTAAGTCTTGTCAAGCGAACGCATGCATAAAAATATGATTTTTATACAAGGTTTAATTCGCTGGGCTGATAATGTTATAAATTTTTGGAGTCTAATTTTTTACCTCTTCGTCTGATTTATCTACAGAAACAATCTCATTAGGCAACAAATTATTATGCCTAAGTTGAGAGTCTTTTTCAGCAGTAGAAGTAGAAGCAGCACTATCAGCAACTGGCGTCTTTTTAATGAATGATATTAGATCCTTTTTTGGTGGTATAATAGGCTTATTAGGAGGAACTGGAGGTGGTGTCCCACGTCCCACAGATGAAATTTGTTTTTTAATTAATCCAGGAATATTGCTTTCGGCTGTATTGGGAACCGACATGTTACGTTGAATACCAAACAATGATTTTTTGACAGTACTAGTTGATCCAGATTCTGATTGCATACTACGTCCAAAAGAGATAGGGTGTTTTTTAATAGTGTCTAAAGGTGTAGAACAATCTTCATCATCTTGAGGTTTATCTACCTAAAATGTATAATTTTAGTGTTATAAAATGTATTAAATGTTACATTCAATAAATAAATAGTGTGTTTAAGTACCTGTATATCATTAGTTTTACCACTTATTGGTTTCAAACAACGCAAACTTTGACCAGGATTTACTGATCGAGCAATTCCAGTCACTAAAACACAGAAAAAAGAAAACGGAAATCAAACATTACATTATAAGATAAAATTAAGATATTTTTATTTTAAACTATCATAAAATAGTTCAGTCAATTCTAATGAAAGATTAAATTTTAAGTGCTAAAAACACAGTTTCTTTATTTAGATTTGAACATCATTAAAAACATGAAGAGTTAATCACAAATGAAGTTTAGGTTTTAAGACGATTTTTTTTTCTATTTATATACCTTTCCCCATTTGGTTCCTTTTTTCTTAATTTTTACATAATTCTTATGAAAATTTAACTTATTTATTTGTATATTATATTTTGACTGCAGCACTCAGTAGAATGAGTTTTAATGAAAGTAACTTGACCTAATACATGATTGCAAATTCCTTTTTTAATATTTAATTTAATGTGTGATTTAAATTTGCTTTTTATAATTAAATTTAATAAATACTTTTTTAATGATTTATTTTACTACTAAGTCAGAGCCCTACTAATAACTTAATAGAATCAAGTGAAAATATTGTATTATTTATCTTTAAGTTAAATCACAATTTATAATTGAAACTACATGATGTGTAAATATTTATTATCTCTTATTTAACTTTAACATCATATTACACAATATAATGATATATTATAACTAATTTAAAATGTATTGTTTGATTAAATATTATTAAGTTCTCATTATATAAAATATATCAAATAAATTACTTGGACCAGAAACTCGAACACTTGACGCAGTTGCTGTAGGTTGAACCACTTTTGCAACACTACTGGTTATTGGATCACTAGGAGAGGACATCATTCTAATGCCTGGAATAATAAAATAACCAATAAAAATTATGAAATTAAAATCATAAAATATCAATTTTTAAATGAACCCCAAAATCTGCGCTAACAATTTTCTTTTTTTGTGCACTTAAGATCCAAAAATTATTTTTTGGTTGAAGTTTCGAGTTTTTCTATATTAGAACTTTTGTAATGACCAAATTATGTCCTATATTCTTTTTCACTTACTGACTAAGAACTGTTATTTATGTAAATAAAATTTACACATATTTTATGATATGACCATTTTTAAATATCATTAATATTTAAAATTGTTTAAAAAATATAATATTAAGTTACCAATAATTATATTTATTTATATTTTTTTATTAGCATCCATTATTAATTTATTTATTTATAATTTTAAAGTTTAATGTAATATTTGAAAACCAAACGTAAAATCCTGTACTTATATGTATTGTAGAGAATATTCTTGTTGGCACGTGTTTTATACATTAAGACTTGTTAGGTAGACCTATTTATATTATTTTATTTTACATATTACAAAATTATCTTAAAATAATTTAAAACAGAATTTACTTGTGGTAGTGACAATAACAAAATTAACTTAAGCAAAAATTTGTATAGGTTGTCTCGATTAATGATAAGTATTGATTTTGTAGAACCTTAATTAAATTTGTATACATGTTAATATAAAACCAAGTAAATTCAAGAAGAAAAAACATGTGATTTCATAAACAATAGAGCCTTAATTTTAACTTATAAGGTTTAATTTTTAAATATTTGGACAAAATCTATAAAATAATGTTAAAAATCATAATAATACATTTATAGAAACTTAAATTGAAGATATTTTTAAATTATAAATGAAATGGATTATATTTTATAAAACTGAAATTAAATAAAGATAAATTAATATGATTACCTGGAGATTTACTGGAAAGCTCCAGCAAATTACTTTGAAGTGCTTCACTTAGTTCTTTTTCTAATGATATTATCTCACTTTGACATTTTGCCAATTCTGCTTCTAAAACACTTGCTCTAAAACACCAAACATTAATATATTAACCAATCTGTTTCTTAATTTTACTAAGGCCTCTCTCTGAATATAGATAAGGTGATTATAAATAATATATTTATGTAATGCTTAATAATCTGTATGCAAATAACAATAGCTAATTGCACTATTTCATTGACAATTATACTCAGTGCCACAAGAAGCCGCAACTTTGCTAGCCTAAAAAAAAAACAGAATTTCTCCACCATTCAGTCATTGCTGTAAGACTGGTCCTAGGTTATTCATGGACTACAACGAGTTTTAGTCACTGCCAAGTTGCGGCGGTCTTTCATAGCCCAAAGAATAGTATCTAAAAATGTTTTAAAAATTTACTTTTTTTCTTCTGAACTTAAAGCTGCCATCATTTTTTTGCTTTCCGAATCAAATAAAGCCAATTGTTTTTCTAATTCTGCTTCCATCTGTAATGACTTTTTACTTTCTTCTTCTAGTCCTTCAGCCATTGAATCAATTTTAGTTTTTTCTTCACTTAATATCTAAAATAAGAATTAAAATACATTTTACCAAAGAACTGTTAATGATTATTTTATCTTTAAAATAATTGTAAATGCTGAATATGATATCTGATAGGCAAAAATCATTAAATTAACAAAAAAGAAATTTCATTTGGAATTTTTTTTTTAATTTTTTTTAAAGTTAACTTTTATAAAATACAATATTAAGAGGGTGTAATGCCCCTTAAATGTTATTACCATATTATTAACATATAAAACATGATAAATTAACATCCATTAGAATTGACATTTAAATTACAATAAATTAAAAATAAAGCAAAAATATAATCCATGTTTTCTCATAGTTTTGTTTTAAATATATTTTAATTTATGAATTATTAATGAGTATAAGTGTTATATGATTTATAAATATACAAAATATTAAAATACTCATAACATACTTTAAAATTAAAAACCAAAATTCGGCATTTAGACTTATAACAAAACTTTTTGACAATTTTATTAATACCAGACATTCTAAATCAGATATTTTAAGAACATGGAAAATTGACACCAAGAATGATAATTGGTTATGAAAATTACAATTTTTATAATATGCATCATTGTGTCTGTTGTATGTTAGTTAATAATAATTTAAATGTTTAAATAGTAAATAATAACTTCTAAGTTTTAACTTTACAAAATATGTAAGTAAAATTTCACAGTTTAATAGAAACTCTGAAATAATTGATATTTTTATATTAACAAAAATTTAATTGTAATACTTTTAGCTATTTTATTTTTTATTCAATAATTATATAATTATTATTATTGTAGAATCTTACAGAGTTATATTATATACAACACATTTAATTGATGAAATGACTTCAGTATAATTTGCCCTATATCTAAATCAGTGGTTCTTAACCTTTTTTAAATGACGGAACACTTAACATTTTATGAGATTTTTGCGGAACACAGCCGTAATACAAAAAGTTATTATATTAAATTTTAATTGTTTAATATATTAAACAATAAATGTATAGCATAAAACAGTTTACAAATATGTTGGTAAAACGTCTTATATCATTGTGTTTTGTTTTAAAAGTCAAAATGTTAAGAAAATGAAAATATAAATACTAAATAAAATTTTTTCACTGATTTTAAAATTTAGTCGGAACACTTATATTAATTCCACGAAATACTGGTTAAGAATCACTGATCTAAATAAATAAAATGACCTATTAGTGAGTATCAAATATTTTACATTAAAAAAAAAAAATAACCAATGAGAAAACATAAATAATATTCTTAATTTAAATGTTAGGTATAACAAATTAATTTACTATTATATAAACTAACATAAAATGGATTCAACTGAATGCAAATTTTGTGTAAGACAGATACAACACTTGTAAGCATATATTATTTTAATATAAAAGAAAAATTATCTATATTATAGGTTACTATATTGCTACATAATTGTTAATAAACAATTATTAAATAATTTTCTAGTATTAAAACTAATAATACTGTTTGTAATTAAGAAGACATGAAAATAACATTAAAAATTGTAGGTAATAAGGAAAATCGGTATTACTTGTCCAAGATCTTCAGAACGTTTTCTTTCTTCAATATATTTCATTACAATTTTTTTTCTCTCAGCAAGTAAAAACAACACAATTTGTTTGTGTTTTAATCGTTCTTCTTCATAAGTATTGTTCAACTTCTTATATTCAAACTGTAACTGTTGTTTTTTTAATCGCTCCAGATCTAATATCTAAATTATATACATACAAAAAAAAAAAAATGTCAATATATTTGTAACAATAATTTAGATACATTTAGCAGTATTTATATACACAAAACATAAAAAAAAAATTATTCTTTTGCTGTTCAGCCTCTTCACAGCTTTCTAATATAGCCTTTTTTTGCTACCAGCAAAACGCATATAATAGTTTGAGAATCACTGATTCATATAAATGATAAACCGACTGTAAATTTAAATCATATCTTTGACAGAAGGCACTGGTGGCAATATAAACTATCATTAGTAATTATATTAATAATTACATAAATGCATCTAGTGATTCCGATGTCAGTTTCTAATGGTACTCATAAACATAAAATTTGAGATAGGAGGAACCAATGAATAATGAATTTGTTACATTAAAGTACAAGATATATCATATAGATTACTATCGTCTGCTACCATAGCACCAACCAACTTAATTAAGTATTGCATTCACAAAACTTAGGTTAACGTAGTGATCGACAATGTGTGCATCAGTTACTATAAATACCCCCTAACTTGACTGATGATGTGTGATATTGGTAGAAACAGTATAAAATAATTTATAATTTATTTTAACCTGGTGATATAATAAAATTAATATATAGAAAATGTTGTTCATCATTAATACAAATGATAATATTATAATGTTAAGCAAGAATATTTTTCCATATAAATATATGCTAATGTGTATAATAATATTAATATGTATAATATTATATTGCAGCATAAAATAAGTAATTTAAAATTTATTTTATTTTACCTTACGATGCATCACTTGATTATCTTTTAAGACATTGGCAATCCTCAAATGAGTTTTTCTTTGCTGTAATACAAGATTTTCAAGCGAGCCTAATTGTTGATATGAAAGACTATCATTATTTGTTTCAAAGGTAGCAAAGCAATCACGTTGTAAAGCTGCTAGTGGATCTTTAACAACACGATCACTAACTCTATTTTTTAACATAAATTTTACTTTTTCACACTGAAATATAAATAAAATTGATTAATAATTTATCATATTATAAACCATAAAATATGTATTACCTTTAAAGTTGCAATAACGATATCTCTTGCTTGGAGTTCACCTTCTAAATAGCTTAAAAGCTTTAATAGATCAGACTTACTTAACTCCATTTTTGGAGTTTTCTAAAAAACATTAATGTTAATATGTTGAGTAATAAATTGTAATTAATAAATGTAAGTGTACCTTTACAGTATCTTTATCACTATTCTGATGTCCTTTGGCTTCATTTTGAGAACTTTCAGCGTTTATTGAATTTTCATTTGCGGTAGCCATAATGCAGATAAATATTGAACGTTATCCTAGTATAGAATAAAAAGTGTTAATAAAACAGAAATTTTTATAATGTTTAAATATTGTACACTTAATTTAAGCTATAAAAGAAAACAAAAATGATAGATATTATGGCAAATAAATTATTAAGGGTCAATAATTGATTAAGAGATAATAATCTTTTTGAAAAATATTAAATATCAGGTACCTTACAACAGTAAGAACATGATATAACAAATTCGTAAGTAATTAACAACAATCGAGTTATTCTAAGTGATAAGCACAAGGATACGTTACATGTCACTCCTAAAGCCAGAATCATACAACACCATGTCTTATTCCATATACATATTATATTATAATATGTATGTAAAATAAAGTATTTCAACTCATTACCTATCAATTGAACATACTCAACGATAAAGGACACGATAAAGTGTGCAACGCCTGCGAATTTAAATACTATAAAAGGTTTGACTGACAGAATAATATTGGCACTTGGGGACTGTGGTGAGAATTGTGGATGTATTTGATGAGCAATAATGATTAGCAATGGAATCTATGGTAACAAAATCTATAACGGTTCAGTGATCTGTACCTCAAAAAATGTTGCGCAAATCCATTGTTGTAGCGATGAGAGATCTAGTCGACGACAGCGTTCCGGCCGATACGGTGTGTGTAAACACGACAGAAACAATAAGGGTAGGTAATGCGTGCACGATCCGTCTATCTCGTACAAATCGTGTCGTCAGCTACACGGGCCGGTGGAGACGCCCGACAACACCTGATGACGAGGGACAGAAACAGTGTTAGGATAGCGTACCTGGTGGCGACGCGACGCATGACCACTACGGCGGGGCGGAGTTCATACCGATGCTGAGTGATCGACGACGACGAAAACGGCGACGGCGAGACGATGAAACGGCGGAAACGACGAAAAACGCAGCAGCTAACCGGAGAGGAGCAAAAGAAAACCGTGAGCGTCTCGAACGACCGGATGACTCGTCGTCACTGGATTCACCGACGTCCGCGAGCTGTCACTGGATCATTCGCAGTATTGAGTTTTCACGCATCCCTCGGTCGCAGCACGATTAGTATGAGTCTCATACTAAACTACCGATCGCCGCGGTATCAGTCTCCCAGGTCTCGGCTCCGAGGAGCGGAGCGGTGCGGTGGGCTGGCACGGAATTGATTAGACGGGTGCGATATTCGGCCGGCGGACCGTACCGCGCAGCGGTGCGCGCCCGGAAGAGGAAAAACGTCGCGCGGACGACCGGCGGCGGACGCGGAGCGAGTGAGACCGGTCGGTCGGGTCGTTCGCACGGCGTTTCAGACGCCTGGAAAACAAACAAAGCCCCCGTGAATCCGGGCGACGACGTCCGGGCGGTTCGGTGCGCGCAACGGTCGTGTCGTCACCGGTGCGCGCACCGGCGCGTGAATCGTCGGCCGGCCGTCGACAGGTGTGCCGACGGCGCGGACCCCGTTTCTCGACCGCGGCGCACGGCGCGCGTACAATATTATCGTACACCGTATCGTCGCGTTGTTGTTTTTTTTTTTCTTTTCATTCTACGTATACGTATCGCATGATTATCGAATGGCCAATACGTAGGTACGTAGCGCGCTCGTGCGTGCGTGCGACGCGTCACGCACACGAGCGCCGCGCTACGCACACAGGCGCACGCAGACGGCGCACACCGTCGTCTATCGGCACGGCTCCCCCGCCCGCCGCCCACCAGACCCACACCGAAACCCACCGAGTCTGCCGGTTACGGTGCCGCGTCGGTACATAATCTTTACGGTCAGGGTCAACGGAACCGAGCATGTGTTGTGTTGTGTACACTGTACGCGCGCTTTGTGTTAACCGGCCATATTGGAATGCTGGTAGTGATTGCACCACGGTCGCTACGGCTGCTGCTGTGATTTGGGTTTTGGCGACGAACAGCCACCGATTTAATAAACGCTCTACGCATAAAATATATTACGACAATATAATATTCTGTCGATTTGTCCACTGCGGCGGTGCCGGTGTCGGAAAATCGTGATAAATAAACGACGACGGACAAAACCGTGGGGGAAAAGAGAAATACCTGGCAATACGGTTATCGCGCCCGACGAGATAAATACCCACCGTTTTGCAATACGCAGACGAATTATTAAAATAATAATATTATCGTGCGTCGTCTGGGTATAGGGGGATTTGATTTCAATTTTCGCGTACGGCACCGGCGACGACGACGACGACGACCCTCCCGAGACACCGGAAACCCACCACCACCACCACCACTACCGAGGGGAGCGGGTACGATAAATATCGTACGGACGTGTCGTCGCGTACCGTGAAAATTATCGTACGCTGGCGCGTACGGTTTTTTTTTTCTCTCCCCCGACATCAACGCGCGCGCCATTTACGCACCGAGATATTATATTATTATTATTCCATAGTACCGTACTCGGGCCGCCGGATCGTGTAAACACAACGTTACTCGCGTACTACGCACGCCGCCGGTCAGCCGGATAAAACGTCAAACAGTCATATTACAGACACCCGTGTCCGACATACCGTGGATCGCAACAGTACGCCGCCGATTGATAATTATTGTTGTTATTAATGTGCTGCCTATCTCGTGGTGGCCAGTGGACTACGTCAACGACGACAACAACAATAACAACAACAACAACAATAATAACACTGCACTGATAGTGATAATGCGACCGCCGCTGTTGTTGCAGCCGTCCGGACCGGATTCGACGATTCAAAGTGTTCGTAATTATTGATAGTTTTTAAACTATCGCGGGACATGACCCATGCAGTTCGGATTGGATGGTAACCGTGCCCGCGCTGTGACATGTACCCAGTTTCGTCAGGTAACTAAAATAAAAATAAAATAAAAACCAACCGTTACAGTAATTATTAATCCCTAACAACGATAGAGTTATTATTATTATCGTGACCCGTGTCGTTCGATTCAGACGACCTGTGGAGACTCGAGAGACGCGTTTCCCGTCCGTCTCTTGTGTACTCTGCTTGTCCGCAGTCCTCCGGCTCTTGCGACGCTACTGTCGTGTGCGACACACCATCTGCGCAATCAAGTATTGTGTCGTATTGCGTAAAATTTATTCCTACGACGAGTATGTGATGCCAACAATACTTGTTCTCGGTGTACTTGTAGACTTGGTCTTCGAGGTATTGCATACCTATATATCGTTTGACATGATTTTATCTCTGAATCCAAACGATAAATCTGTTTTTAACGCTGTCACTATACCATTGAATTTTTCCCTATAAAATCTACATGTATTTTTATAAAGTATGTTCTTGCTTAAGGTCAAGGTCTAACATTTATTAACTCAAACTAAACACTACTGTCAATGGTACTCGTCAATCAAAAACGTTCATAGATCCTACTCAAATTGAGTAAACAACAAATTAGATTAATTAGTAGGTATTAAGTTCTTAATTTAATTTTTTTCAACCTCATATCAACACATAATTAGCAAAGATAGTATATTACTATATCTAAACTCTAATGCTATTAATTGCCTGTATAAAATATATTACATATTATGTTTGATCAAAATTTGTTGTTATACATAGATATTCCTGACAAATGGATACAATTAGATACTGATAAGTGATAAAAGATTAAAGGATTTTGTAATAAACTTGTAGGTATATATGTATAGATTGGGTAAATAGTGTACAGATTTCTTTATTTTTTTAAATAATATTTCATTTTATCTAGATACAAATAAATAACTTTCTGATCTCTAAAAATTCATAAGTAATTAGTTGGAAAGAATCTATCTTTAAAAAAATTTGTTAGGTTAGACTTAAAGTAATTGCAAAAATTAATAAATACCTCTCAATTGTAACATTATTACTATAATATTAGTGTAAAAACTTGTATTGTATGCATGAATGGTTGTTCCAATTACCTAGCCTTATTATCTAGTTAGCATGTTTACTTATCTAGTATTACCTTCACTATTTATCATTGCATTATCCACAAACAAATGCTCTATCAATAAGAATATCTGCCAACTTAAACTGTGTATTAATATATACATAATAGGTATAAATTATGATTTATGTTAATTTATTAAAATATGACTAAAATTTTTGTATAGTGCTTAAAAGTTTCTTAAATAATCTAATCTACTGTGGTTAAAACAATTTTAATATCAATCAATTTAATTTATTAGTTTTATGTTTTATATGTTTTAATTGGTTTGGTGTCGATTATCTCATTTATAATTTAGTAGGCATTTAAAATAATTGTCTTAAGTAGATTTTTGATTACATGTTAAGTCATTAGTACCCAATATATTTCCTAAGTTAATTTAAAAACAATTATCTACCTATTAAATTATGAAATAAATTTTCTATTAAGTAACCATTTTAAATAGTTTTAAGTAGTTAAATCCATGAATTATATCTAATAATAATAATAATAATAATTCAGATTTAAATAAGTTTAGTTGGTACTTTGTGTTCTTAATAATAACCAATTGATATTAATTTCTATTCATTTGAAATATTTTTGAATTAGGTCACCTAGTTCTCTAAGACTTTTTATATAGATTATTGAACATTTAGTTCTTTATTATAGTGCCCACCATACAATAACATGTTAGTATTAATGTATTTCTCTTGATTTAAAAAAAGAAATCCTCTTGGTTAAATATTAATTATTATTACTTTTTTTTGACGATAAAATTATATTTTTATTTTTTAATGAAGCAATTGATCAATAAATATCGAGTCAATTATTTTTAATTATTAAAATTGTAAATTACAAATATGTAGCTACTATCTGTATTCAAAATAACAAATGGCATTTATAATCGGTAACATATTCATTAAACAAATTAAATTTTGTGTTATTAATAGTCAATGTAAATAAAGATATGTATACCTACCTAGTTGTTAAATAACTCAAGGGACCATTCTATAATTTATCTGCAATTGAAATAAAAGAGTATTTGTTTAATTAACAAATATTGCTATTAAAGTTTGTTTTATGTTATATAGTACATTATAGTACCTAGTATAATATTGATCATTTAAACATGTAAGTATTTGTATTATAATTTAGGTTTGCTTAATACTATGAAATGTTGAGAACCATTATTTATTCTTAAATATCCCGCGGCGCTACGCCAAATTATTTGACGATGACTGTAAGGTAAAAAAAAATTACCCAATGGAAATTCATTAAATTCCACCATTAAAAATATTTTATTTTTCTTTAAATAGAAAATACCAATGTATGATAATTGGTAGTTAATTGGAATTTATTTTTAAATTTAAATAATACCTATATTATTATACTGTGTGATTAATTTAGCAAGCTTTAATTTGTTTTATTCTTTATAGTTCTATGATAATAGACCAATTGTCAATATTTATTTAAACATACATCAATTTATATCTATGGTTATATTAAATTATCATAATTTCTATAACAATTAACAAATTTTCTTAGCTTAGAGTCTTAATAATAACTAATATGTTTAAACTTATGTGCAAATTATTTTTTATGATATTTTATTTTATATGTATATAACTAAAAATAGGTACCTATTTTAATTTTAAATTATTCTCCCAGGCTAGGAACCTACTTCTAATTTGTTTTGTATTTTAGTACATAATTGTTTTAATAACACAAGAGAAATTTATTAAAACATAAGTTTATTGGTAGTTGTGCATTAATTAACAAAATATTAAGAAATACGTGGAGTTCTAAAATTTTATAAATTGGTATGTTAAAAAGTATTTTTCTTATACAATCTTTCTTACTATTTATTTGTATTCCATATAACAAGGAGGTAACATATAATTTAAAAACATAGGTAGATAAACATCAATACTGTTTTTCCTGACTATTATTTGTGAATTGTACATTCATGATAAATACATTTGATTTGTAACTATTTAAGTTTGTTTTTTGTGTATAATTACAACAATCTTACAAATTATTATGTATTATTATGTTATCAATATAACAGTTATATTTATTATATTATTTATCTACAATTTTAACACTGTTTAAGATAAATTTTGACCCAAGATACATAATTAAGTTATAATTTTGAAATTTATAACTCAATAATAATAATCTGAACAACCCATAAAAAAAAATGATCATTTACCACTAACCATCATTACTTGTGTCAAGTTCTAAGTTTATAAAAATTATATCATGAATTCACTATACATATTATAAGTACCTACACGGCTACACGACTAAATATAACCTATAATTAATGCTATATTATCTATTAACATTATATGTATTTAAACTTAATAATTTATTAAAGGCTTAAATATCTATTGGATTATTTGCCAAAATCATTAAATTTGTATTATGTATCTCTATATCTATGCACAATATGTACACAAAATAGTATCCACGGCAACAGATGTTGCAATGGATAAATAAGATATTCTATACTTTGTATAGAAACCTAAAACTTAGTAGGTACCTAATTGTATGTATCTATCCACAACTATATCAAATTTGAAATCAGCTTTCTATTACCTAACAAATTAAAGTCATATTGTCACATCTTCCATTTTTAATTGTGAAAACTTTTCCAAGGTAAACTAATCAATATGTACCACTGTGGCACTGTATACTATACTATTATTGATTTGCTTGATAAAAGAATAATTTATAGGTAAATAATTGTTTTTGATATTGAATTATAATGTCATTTTGTCTGAAATGTTTCAAATATGAACTTTATTTCTTTCTATTATTACAATAAAGTAAGGTTAATGGTATTTAATTTAATTATTATAAAACACTTGATATTTTTAACTTATTTGATCATTATTTATTATTTATTAGGTATTGTATTGTTAATATTTTTTATAAAACCTAGTGAATAAATATATATTATTTTATTGACAGATTTTTAGACAAGTTTGAGTTGTATACAATCCTAAAATTCCTAAAAACAATTTATGGTAAATTCACCACCTATGGCTATCTTAACATTTTTCCAGACAAATCATAGTTGAACATAGAAATTATGACTAAGTTATTTTCATAACAAGTATATTATATGGTTAAAACTTAAGATACATAACTATAGTTTTCATTAAGAATTATTTTTATATATATATGGTATATACATTTAACCACTATAATTGATGTTCCAATATTAATAAATTCTAAATACCTGTATTTGCATTTATGTAATTGATCCTTATCTTGCCTATACTATCTATAATAATATTTACTTTATTTGTTCTTTATCAATATTTATTTTATTTTAATCATGTTTCAGCTTAAACAAATTGAATTAGTTTATAGTTGTGTTGATTCCCAGTTCCCTAAAGCCAACCAATTAATAAAACATAATTTCAAAATTATTCAACAAAGTTAGTTTTTTGATTTTACTGTAGCTATGATAAAAAAAAATTTATAGTTATAATAACTTAATATGTATTTGTTTTACTATTAACAAACACTTGAAAAGAATGCATTTACATTAATAAAATTATTTAAATTAAGAAGGATTATTTAAGTTTTATATTAATTTAATTAGCTTAGTTTATAATGTAACAACATAGGTATATTTTAAAACCTAAACTGGTTTTATAGCAAATAGCAATACCTATAGATTTTATGAGGGATTTTATTATAATAAAATGTAGTAGTAGAAAAATATAAATTTTTCAAAATACAGTAGAACCTCGATTATCTGAACAAATTGGGGTCACACCGAGTTTGGATAATAGAAATAAAAAAATATATATTATTTGTACAATGAATATAGAATTATAATTACATAATATTATCGACTTATTTACTTATTATTACATATTACGTATTATGTTATTACTTATTACAAAGAATATTATTATTATTATTTTAAGAATACATATTATTAAATATTATAGACTTGTTTTATTGTACATAATGTGTTTTATTATTTGCTCTTGACAAACTGATTAATTTTTAATTGACAAAGTGTTACTACTCACTTTTGCGCAGCTAAATCTCACCAACATTCAGATACATGAGTTGAAATGAAATAACGTTCAAATAATAGAGGGTTAAAACAAGGCATTTAGACATGCCAAACCAAATATAAATATAATGGATGTATTTATTGAGTGTCATTTCTTATATAATATATTAATAAACTTAATTTTAAGGCTTCCACTTTACAAAAAGAATTTGGGTCTTATATAATTTACATATTTATTCATATCACTCCTAAAGACAACAAATTAAGCTATACCTAACTCTATTTTATACATAAAGAAATAGTTCCAAAAATTTTAAATGCTTACTTTATAGTTTTCCATTTTTCTTCTATCATATGACTTATTATTATGGAAAAAGAAAAATCCCAATTGCTCGTTAATGATTGACTTCAAATTATAAATCTTCAGGTAATATTTTTTAATTCAATAAAATGATACATTCTAATAATTTATATTAGGTAGGTAGGTATATAGTAGTAATAAGTGTGTCTTCATTTTTATTTGTGCTATGAATATATTAATTTTTTCTTTGTTCTATTTTCTAGTATAAATATATACCTAATTGTACTTATTTTATAGAATTGTACAACTGAGAAAAAAAATTGAAGTAATTTTTTTTTTTTTTTAATCATATTATTCAATATTAGTCAAGGAAAAGAGCACAATTTTAAAGTTTTAATTTAAATCTTTTAAATTAACACATATAATATGATAAATTGTTTAGTTAACCGCATAAATACTGCCACCAATACTACTGTTTGGGCATTAACTTAAATATATTGTTTGATGTTATTAATCAAATGTAATGTCTGAAACTAGTATGTAGTTTAAATTTTTTAATATTAGGTACTCATACAGTCATACACTTATAATCAATTTTGCTCTGTGAAATAATGACTTATACTGTTATTAATACTATACTACCTACTGCAAATCCTTTACTAACTTTCTAATAAATCATTTTTTAAAAATCTGCTTAAAGTTTTAATTAGTTTAAATAATTGATTAATATTTAGAAAAATGCTTTTTAAAACTTAAGTACTTATCAAAACTACATTTTGTAACTAGTTTCAAAACTGATTTCAAGTCCTACTTAAAGATTAAAAAGAAACAGTACTTATAATTTATTAATGATATTTTAGTGTTGAATTCATAAGTTTTTTTATTTATCAACTATACTGGTATCATCTTGTATATTTTATTAATTTGTGCCTTATTTTATTATGGACAACAATACATTTAGACTTAAAAAAATCAGTCTAATTCTTTTCTATAGTCGAATGTACCAAATTTTGTGTTTTTATATAATACAGTTTTTAAATTTTATATTTTATATTGATTGTCAACTTATTTAATTGAAAAAATGTATAATATGTATAGCTAACCTATCTGCTTATTTGTTAATTTAACATTAGAAAATTTAATCACACATTATCAATTTACATTACTAATAGTATATTTTGATGAGATTTTTTTTAAAAAAAAAAAACATAACAATTAGATTAACGGATGTATATATTATAATATCTTGTATACTCTCAAGTTAAAGGCTTTGTTGTCATAAATTGTTATATCTGGATGAGACGCAAACACTATTCATGAGGTAACTAAAGGAAGGGACTCATAAAATAAATTGTATACATACCTAATCCAAATGTTAGTGCATATGATACAATTATTAACTTGAGTATTTTAAAGTTAAGATATATTTAAAATTATTTTCATATTTTCTTTATAAGCCTTGGAAAATACACACAACTTGTAGTGTATAAACCTCAGAGGTATCAATAAAAATGTAATCACCATGTCTTCCAAAACACGTAATATTATAATAATTTACAATTGGAGTTTTGTGTGAACTTCAGTTTATATACAGGTTATTGGTGTATAAAATAAATATAACTATAGTTACGTTTTTATTTTTACATTTTTCACCGCGTAATTTAATGCTAATAAATTATATCATTTTTATTAAATGGCACTTATTTTTTGAAATAACCAAACTAAATCAATCATTTTTTAATAATTATATTTTCATACGAAATTGTATTCAATTCGATTAAAAAAAAAATCATTATTTGTGCTCTTATATTCGTGATTGAAAAGGAAATATTATTATTTTAATAGAAATATTTCAAATAAAATTTTTATTTAAAATTGTCGGAATATTTTTCTCGACATACTATTAAAAATTATTTGTATTTGTATGTTATTAATAATTGAAAAGAAAATTAAGTGAAATCTGTTTTATATCAATTATTATAATTAATTAAATTATATTTATCAGTTAGGTATACACTTACACTATTTATTTTACCGTTTTTACTAAATATTATTTAACAATTTAACATAATAATATTAATATGTATTTAGTTAAAATAAAAATAAAAATATCCATGAAAAATAATATTTATCATCGTTTTACAGATGTATAATTATTATAATCTCGAATATACTAATTTTATACATTTTAATCCTACAATAATATATTGGAAATACTTTATTATTGATTTAAATTATACGCCTGGACGGCTCGACATCGAGTTCATGAGACGACTAATATTTTATATAGCAAAATTTTATAGAACATAAAGTTTATTAATTTAATATTTTTGAATTATATATTATGAAGATGTATAATTCAAAAATGTTAAATTAAATTCATAAAAATCCGTTGAATTGTATTTGAATTTGTTTTGACTTTACCAATATGATGAATAGAACCGCGTGTTTTCATATTCTCATAAAAATATATATTTAAGATTTATTGTTGAAATATTATAAATGTTAACAAAGCGGCCTAATGGTTTTGTTAATATGTGCCAGATGGTAAGTCTACTGTGTGAATATTCATCCAGGTGGACCAAGATTTACCTGCTTCCTAGGGTGTATGAAGCAACCCTTGTATGCCTATTCACTTTTTTAACAAGACATTCTCCATTTATTATATTTTACACACGCAGTAAAATCTGATTATTTTTCATTCATTCAACTCTACCCTCTTTTTGAAAGTCGCATCTGCATTTTGAAGGTTATTTCTTTCCACCAAATTATTTAAAAGAAATATTTTTTTCTAAAGATTAGTTGGTGACATATAGATAAAAATAACACGTGTCTATTATCAAAAAATATTTTACTAACTTTAGGGTTATATATTTTCATATCGTAACATAAATTTAAGCTTACTATTGCTTATACTCTATACAACTACTACTAATTATTTTTGATTATTCTCACGTAATAAAAACTTAAATGTAGGTATAAAATAAACGTGTGTTTTATTTATATTTTTCTCGGAACATTATAAAAATACATTTTGACATTTTTTTAAATAATGCTGAATGACAAATAACATACAAACGTTGTAAATCGTTTTTTGCATTGTTATAATAAAAACGAATTGTAATTTTCTATATAAGTAGATGGATATAGGTATAATATAAATAAAATATTATTAAAAACTAAAATTACATTTTTATTTTATTGTGAATTGTGATAGATTTATGTTATGAATTGAACATTCAATTGAGCTACCTATTACCTATTTACATTTGATTTCGGTTTTATTTTGATATTCGATATTTTAATAAAATTTTTGTATCCTTAGTCGGAAGTAATATCATTTATGTTGAGTGTACTTATTTGAAATATTATCAAGTTTTTTATATAGCTATTAATTTAATTTAAATAAATAATTGATTGTTTTCTATACAAAATATCTCATAATTTAGACTAAAAATGGACTAAAAGACTTAAGTTAATTTTATCTTGTTTATTTTTACATAATTATACATACTTAACCTTTACTCTCTTGCTTGTTTTAAATATTTATTTATTATGCGTAATATTTACGTTATAGATATACTCGTGAGCTAAAAGAAAAAGTAAAAAAACCAACGACAGTTAACTCGGAACCCGGTGGCATAATAATCATTTGTCTGGCTTTCATTGCCTATTAGCTCTAAACATAGAATTGTAATATATTATTATTATAATAAGTTTGAAAGATCTGATAAGACAAAAAAAAATACTTACGGTTTTAAATTGATAGCTGATGAGTCTAATAAGTGTTCACGAAAAAAATATGTATATTATTTAAAACTAATAAATTCAAAGGCTATAATATTGTGAACCGCTAGATTCATAGTATAGTTAATATTTAATAATGAATGTAATGGAAGTAAGATGAGATCTGAAACAAATATTAAATAATATTACCTACGTTTTGTCAAATATTTATGTCATTGTAATTGTATTTTAACTTTTATTTCTACATTTTTTATTATTTTAACAATCATAGCTTCATAGCTTAGCTTAAGTAACATAAATATAATGTGAAAACATTTTCTCTATTAATTTATACCTCATGTCTTCGTATATTAATAAAAAAAAAACAATCTGTTTATAAACTTCAGTGTTAAAAAAAAGTGAAAATATTCAATTACATTATCTAACCATGAGTGTAAATTTTTATGTAAAATTAAATTGCTTCTAAAATTCTACCGATTCTTTCAAATATTTTGTATCCTCGTGATGCGGATAGACACTCAAAAAAATAATACCTAATATCAGTGTGTTTCCATATATAAATCCATATCTACTAAAATGAATTGTTTTATACTATAATAGGAGGTTCATAAAAAATCGATTTTATAGTAGGCAATCGTATGGTTTGTTAAATATCTAATGAATATATCGATTTCAACTGCCATTAAAAATAATACTTTAATAGGCTCAATTGTTATTGTGTATATATATACACTAAAATACGTAAGAGTAGGTTAGTTGAATGTATTATTATAGATAAAACATTAAAATATGCTTATTACGACTCTATTATAATTTATACTTATAAAATCGAATCCAATAATAATATGATATTTATCTTTTAATTGTTTAATTTTTATTGTTTTTTTTTTTTTTTATCGCACCGAAAATAAAATACGACCTGCAGCAGCTGGTGTATATTAGAAGAAGAAAAAACAAGCACGCGTTTTTAGTCTTTTAGAACAATTTTTCATCACGTATTAAATACAATATATACATAATAATTCTTTTCTACCGTTACCATGGTTACTGTAATACTTTTGGATAACGATATGAAACTTTTCGGGGATGGTATATATCGTTAACTGTAACCTTAATAATATGCATTTAGATGTAGCGTGTTATTCAACAGTATATTATGTACCGTACAGTCATCTTTTTGTATGCATATACAGCACTTACATCATTGGCCGTTTAGAGTGTGAAGTGTGAAGTGTGGGCAAGACGAAGATCACTGTGTCGTCAGCGACCACCAATATGTCCATGTTGTGGTATAGTGTGTTTGCGGTAGTGCGTGCGCAACATTGCGCTTGGCCTACTGACCTGTTTGCTCAGGACCTGCCGAGTGCCGACTTCAGTCTGATTCTAGTCGTCGAACGTGACGCGCGAATTGCGTGTATTATATTTCGCCGTGTCGTACCGTTCTCACCTCTCCCAGTGAACGATTATTATTTTTTCATTTTAATTTATTATTATTATTATTAATTTAGTTTGTTTTCCCATGTACGGTTCTCGTTGTAGTATTTTGATCGTATTTAATAATATAAATTCACATTTTAATGTAACGATGAGTTTATTTGACT
This sequence comes from Aphis gossypii, assembly GCF_020184175.1. Lineage (NCBI taxonomy): Eukaryota > Metazoa > Arthropoda > Insecta > Hemiptera > Aphididae > Aphis > Aphis gossypii. The sequence goes on from NC_065533.1 coordinate 45,390,499, forward strand.
CGTCGAGCAGTGAAAAATCATGTCCTCTATAAAACTGCACAACAGCCTGTCTTTGAGTCCGTTTAATTTCGAAAACGATGCTGACGAACTACCGTACGAACTGTCGTCTCCCGATTCGCTGTGCAGCGTGTATTTAGACACGAACAATTCTCGGTACGTTATATTATTCAAATATCTTCTGGTACGTAACTTATAATTATTTAAAAAAAAAAAAAAAAAAAAGAATGAAAACAAAATATAATTTACAGTATTTAGTTATAATATGACATGAGTACAATATTTATATAGTATAATGTATGAGTTGTAAAATGTGTGAATATAAAATTAAAATAATTTTTGCATTTGCTAAGTATATATATATATATATATTATAGTTGTCTATTGGGTAGATAGGTATGTGTTGGTATTTATTTTGTATTCATTTTAAATTCAGAATTTTGCTTTGTTGAGCTCGTTGAATTGAAGGTTTTGGTTATATCTTGTGAAATTTATCTTTGATTTCTTTACGTTTTTCGATATAATTTATAATAATCATATATTTAAAAGTAACCATACATTTTTGATGTATCAACTTTTATATCAATATAGCTATAAACATTTATAATAATTCTTAAAAATAGTAAAATTTCTAAATTATATTTTGCTTAACTGTAACGTATATTGTATTATGATATCGCACATAACGTCTATAAGATAAAAATTATCTATAATATTATCTTACAATTATTTGGCAAATACAGTAAATAATGATATGTATTAAAAACTATATACATACTGCAGGTCTGATATAAATACCTACCTTTTCAAAATAATAATCTAACCCAAATTAATGTAGGTATAATATTCTATTTGATATGTATGGCGTGTATGTGTGTGTGTGTATAAATTTATACCTAATATATATTATATACATATTATATATCCTATAATTTTATTTCATTTTTTTTTAAATTCAGCGATATTAAAAATTATGAGAGATAATATGTGATGAGTGGATTGTTGTCGACTATTATATTATTATGTATGAATTTAACAGAAATTTGAGATTTATGAAACACTGAAGCATTCTTACATTTCATTATTTAACGTAAAATAATGTACATCTTTACATGTATGCGTTTTTTTATTCTCGGAATTTGCTGAGCAAAATTTTAATATAGGTATGCATATAATTACATTTAATATTATTTATTTCATTGATAACAGTATTCAAATGTGGTTAGTGATTAATCTACTTTATTATATTATATAGGTATATATATTTATAATATATTCGTTTATACAAAATGAAATAGAATAAACAATAAAAAAATGTTTTTACAATTCACTGTTGCTGTTTTAGACTACTTAAAAACACGTACAGAGGTTTAGAGACTCATAGAATTTATTTAACCGAGGGTAATTTATTTTGTCTTGTAAACAATACGTGTGTTCTTTAAACTTGAAAATTATTATTTGAATTTTACACTTTTACATTTTTTTAAATGTACGTGATCAAAGTATGAAAATAAAATAGGTAGATATACTATTATACCAACAGTATATTGTATTCTGTTTATTTAAACAAAATGTATTGGTTCACCCACAGGTCATTTAGTCATTACTGCGAACATTATTATTTATGATCATATATAAATTGTATGTTACAAAATAACATCATTGCTTATTTTTTGTTGTATTTGTATTGTAATGGAATATAGTTTATATCATGTTGTTGATTTCTACCAATATAAAATAATTATATTATTGTTTTTATTTTTAAACCCACAATGCATGTATGATAGTATATTATGATTATGATAGGTACTATGTAATATGAATAATATTATAATACATGGATAGTGAGTACTATTGTCTATTGGTAGTATACTTAGAAGAAAAATAAATTTTTTATTTAAATTTGATTTTATTCCCGTTACTTGGTAATAATATATATTTAAATTATGTTATTTGTAGAGTGAACTCATTATTCTTATATGTATATAGTTAATTTTATAAGCTACACGCTTAGCTATTTACGCTTAAATATAAAAATTAATTTCAATTAGTAATCCTTTATAATAGCTAGATAACTAATTGATTTAGAATTATCTAGATAATGTCTCAATGGTCACAAAATAACATGATTCAATAATTTATTTGATTTTTCGATAGACGCCTAACGTGTACTCAACATATTGTAAAAAATAAGGTAATCCGTCAACTCAAAACTTAACCTGATCCGCCCCCACTTTTCTGATCTAAAATATTGTTCAAAAGTAAATTATTTTTTAATCATTGATAAAGCTTTTAGACCGCTATATGGTTCTATAGCGTACAGATATGAAACTCTGTTCCCTACGCCTTATAATGTAAAACTATTCTGGTCTTTATTAAATTATATACAAAACTTATTCTCTGGCAGGCGCCTCCCACTTCAATTATTATCGTCACTTTAAATAAGAAAACAAAATTGCTTATAATATGAATAGATTGTAATTTTTATCAAAAAAAAAAAAAAATTTAAATTGAATTTTGTATTGAAATCGAACAAGTGCTTTGATTTTAGATATGTTATTTTGGTTACATTATACTCGTTACCGTTTTCAATACATTAATCAGTCTTCATTGACTATTTCCAGTCTCAAAAATATGAATTTGTAACATTTCGAGTGTATTTATAATACAATTATTGAAATATTTATTATTTCCACCTCTATTATAACAATTTCTATATTCTGGAACATTTTTTAATTTCAATAAAAAAAACCGTAATGTTACAAAGCAGTTAAAAAAATAAGTGTTTTTTTTTCCAATTCCATAATAATATATATTTCCTTGTTAGTTACCTGCTCAATTAAAATTAAAATATACACAATTAATTTACTTTTATGTATGGAACTCACGAAAGACTTGTGATATTATATTTTTAATAATTTCCAAGAATGCAAAATAATTGCTAGATTAATAAAAAAAACAATTTTATAGCTGTTATTTCTTCGTCATTTCATTAGGTAGTAAATATTTTTGTAAACTGTATCGCCTCGTTTTTAGTATTTACCAAATTGAGCTAAAATATAACTAATTGGTATATTTTGTATTGAAGTTCCTCGTCCAGGTCATCATTGACTTCGTGTAAAAATAAATTTTATATTATTTATTGAAATATACGTAGTTGTAAAATATTATATTAAATTTGAAGAATAATGCCATATTTTCAATTTATTAGTGTTTTTTTTTTTTTTTATTACTATTATTTGAAACACAATATTCGTTGGGCCAAAGTGATTTCGGAACATTTTAAACACAATAATTGTGCTAGTGTCATTGAAAAATAAAACAAAACATCCAGTCAAATAATATTGGTAGGCGGTTATCGTAGATTATGAGGTAATTTAAAAATGAAATGCAAATGTAGTAAATTGGGAACTAGAACATCGTTTTGGTTAACTGTACACGGTGTTTCGCCATATTGGCCCTCATATGCGGGTGTGCGAAACGTAGTAAATACACACCCGACGATATTATGGTAATAATTATATTATAATGACGTTATAAATAAAAATAAAAAATAAATTACAAACAAAAACCGAAAGATTTTGACTTTGAACGGTGAGCCAAAAACAAATAATACCTATATAACTGCAGTCGTATAAGGTACAAAAAAAAAAAAAAAAAGGACTTCCCAAATATGGAGTGTTGTGTATGATAGCGTATAATATTATTATTATTATCGAACGTCAGCGATAATTATTTATTATAGGTAGCGCGTTTCGTTCGAAATGCCGACATGGCCAAAAACGATTTGATAATTATTAATTAGTAAGCACCGAACGACATAGGCGCGTTGCAAACACACACACACACACACACACACACACAAACACACATATATGAGTTACACAACGCGATTGGAAAAACGAGAAAAAGAGAGAGAGTGTGTGTGGTGACGGTTGTGTGTGCGTATAGTGTAAATCGGTCGCGGGACGTGATATATTTTATTTATCGTCAATTTCGTCGGCGGCGCAACGTTGTTTTATTGCCCGCCTGCCTACGCCTGCCTATTGCCGAAAATCAAAAAACGCGCGTTATCTCAACATTGACACTGACTGTGGACGGTACCGCCGGCCGGACTACCGTGCGCGGGGAGCGGCGGAGGTCGAACGTATTACGACGTGATGTGTACCTGTGCGTTATGCACGCCTTTGGCGCTCTGTTGGCACCGGTCGCGGACCGACGTTCGAGCGATGGCGATGTACCTACAACGTCGTGTGGTGGTGGCGATGGTCGTCGTCGCCGTTTACATCGACAATATCATATATTATAATACGACGATTATTAATTACGAGACCGGATCGGCGGTGGGTATGCGATCACGCCTTGGATTTCGGGCAAAACCGAAACGTGTCGCCGCCGCGATAATATTATGTAGTTCAAGAGTAACACACTCGCGCGCGTTTACGCGTCATTGTGATGCGACGTACGTCGCCGCGGACGCGCGCGCACAGGCTCGTTCTGCAGCAGCAGCGTTGGATTCCGCGCGCGCGGCTTTGGAGGTTATAATATTTTTATCGGGCGACGGGCGGGGCGGCGGAGTGGTGATGTATAGTAGTTGTAGTATACCGTGCACGCGTTCAGACCGAAATATGAAGGGCGCAGCGAACCGCGGCGCTGAGGGGGTGGGGAACGCTCGCGTTGCGATATATAGTGTCACGGACAAACGCGCGAGGGGCCCGCCTGCCCCCCGTTTTCAATGGTCGCGCTGGTGATGTGTATGCCGCCGCCGTATAGTGTGCGGCGCCGGTATAACGCGGAAAAGTCGTTAGGGGGGGGGGGCAGTCGACGCGAGAAAAAAAATTGCGAGCGATTGGGTAGGAGGGGGGGAGAGTCTAGTGTCGTCGGGCGCGCAGAAGGGTTGGGGATGACTCTCGCGCCGTTTTTTTTTTTGTTTTTTTTTAATATTTTCCGCTCTTATCGTCGTGTGCGCGACGTGCGTATAAACCGCGATCCGCCACCGCCGCCGCCGTCTCGGTAACATCGTGTCTGGCGAACGATGAAAAATAAAAGGCCACCCGTTGTCTGGGTGAATGCGCCTCGTTATGTATTATATACGCGAGCCCAGACGGGTCGATCGTTCGCATGTTGTTATTATTATTATTATGAGTTCCACACCCTCCGCGTGATCAATTATTAAAATTTAGTATGTATGTATGTATTATAAATATTATAATATTCTCACTAATCAACTTGACCTACAACACTTGCGTCGACAACGCACACACGTATAACGTCACGTCGATATATTTCATTATTATTATTATTTATTACCGACAAATACGATCGTCATCGCACGGTGTGGTGTGATGTGTGTGTAGCGGGTGTCAGTGTGTATAATATATCCGTGTATAAGGTTTTTTGTTTTTTTATTTTGTATTATTTTATTTTTTTCGTTTTCTATACCACCAACCTGTACAGAAACGATCCGCTCTCTCGCATGACCGCGTGTGTCAGCCCGGTATACGCGAAGAGAAAATATCGTCTGTTGTGTAACACACGATGCGAATAAAAAAATAATATAACATTATGCCCCGCCGATCGTTTTGTACACCCATAATATTATACCTATTACATATTGATTTAGAGACCGGATTTGTATGTCCTGCTAAAGGTTAAGATTATATTATTATTATGATGTTATTTAATGCAGTAAGTTTGTATAGGTACGTTTTGAAAAATATATATATTCTCTTATTTATCATTTTATGATTTACAAAAATAATCAAATCGTTAGATATACCTATGTAGTTTGTGTATTGAAACAATAGCAAATTTAATTTTGAAACTATTGGTTTGTTTTATTATTTGGATAAAGAAAATATTCACAAAAATATTATGTTGTTGTGTATATGACATTTTCATAATATTCAACATTTGAATATGCTTTTTTATGCAAAATGAAATTTCTTATAAATATATGTGTTGTGGTATATATGAAACGTCAAAAAAGCTTTTACCCAAATCTACTGTACAGCCTCAGTAAAAGAATGTAAATACATAAAAACCTCGTCTCTATCGGATAATATTATCATCATAATATTATGACTGCGTTGTTATTATTTGAGATCAGTCTGCCGATGTTTCGTCACAATAACGCGTATACGCCATTTGCTATGCGTTCAATTCCCGGCAGATTGGAGAGAATAGTATAAGAATCGTGTCTGTCGTCTATAAGATTGTAGTAGGTAGTTTTGATTATTTATTAACTATTGCACACCGGTTGTCGCCGTGTATATGATTGTTTGCGTTTTCCGTAGACAATAATCCTTATTGTATTAGGTGATGTTGTATTTTTAAAACACGAAAACCGCATATTATGTATAATATACTGCCACAACGTGCGTTATTTGCACTGTTTTGAGATATTGAATTCTGCCCGAACCAGATTTTTTTATGCATAATGGATGGGTTGTATTAAAAAGTAGAACGCGCGTATATATACACATTTGTATTTTAATGTACCTATCGTAAATAAAGCAAACTATTCAGCAATGTCACTCATTCATATTTTTTTGCCCTTCAAAACGAATCCGAACACTTTTTCTAATAATTTCGTTTTAAATTATTGTGTTATACAATATCTACATTGTAGTTTGTATATTATATTATAATAATAATAAACGTTAACATTTTACACATTTTTAGTGTATCATTATTCATTAATATAATATAATAATTTTCGAATTCTCGCGCATAACTAATCATTATTTAAATTGTATGTAATGTGTATGTGCACATGAAAAAAATCCTGTATAGAATAACGATGAGAGATCTGCGCTGATTATATAATTTGACAATCGTGACTAGTCAAAGTGAAATTTTCGGGTGATGTAAACAAATTAACTCACAATGATATTGTTTAAACATTATATCGATGTTATTATAATTCGTAAAAGTACTACATGGAGTCCAATATTTATTTTAGAAGTAGTGGTCAGTGGTCACTATATATAATGTATATTGCTAGTATTATAGATACACATATTTTATCGTTTTATTTTAATATAAGATGATTGTACTAATTGGTTAAAAAATATTATTTATTTTTAGTTACTTGTCTGCTATAATCATTATTTGTAATCAATTTAAATTAATAACTTAAATACAAAGTAATTAATATATCATTGCAATGGTATCATGTTATAAAATAAATACGATAACCTACAATAATCGTGTTTCTTATTTATCAGCTATGTTCATTAAATTTACTATTTTCTCGCAGTCAATAAGATATGGTTTAGTACTTGTTAAACAGAATCATAAATATTTCAAACGAACGCAATTCGTTTTAAAAATGTTCCGAACTCCGAACCAAACATAAATACCAGTATCATATAACCAAACCTATAAGTGTTTTTTGGAGTGTTGATGACCCGCCACCACACCAATTACTCGAAATTATTATTCTAATCTAAAGTATTATATTGCATTCTAGATTATTATATATTTTTATTATATTCAAGGTCTATTTTATTTTATTTCTTTTATTAATATTTCAGCAATTAAAAAGTCAATTTTCAAAACATTAATTGCATAAAATTTAAAACGATATCCATACCGTTATACGCGATACATGATACATCGCATATTATATGCATGAACAACTGTACATAAACGACAATTTATTTTTATATTTTATTGATACTTTTACGAATTGCCGGAAAATAAAAACGTTATTGTAAAAATAAAAAAATCGTTTGTTAAATGTATTATTCGGTTCTTGAAATTAAACCGGAAAACGTACCGAACCGTTGTAAATTTATTTGAATCCCAGTTCGTAACGGTATCATTTTAAAACACGTATTAAATTAGGACGGGGCCAAGACATTCTCTCGAAACGTGTAATAATTTTTGTTGGAAGAAACAAACGCATTTACAACACTTTATCTTCTCTCGGTACGCTATTTTCCAGATAACGCTTATCCTGTGCTGTGGGTTGTTGACCACACGCACGCATTGGTAAAAACCAAACGTCACTATAATATTGAACATACACGTACAAAACAGTCATCTATAAACCTTGCAGCACAGTAGCGACCGAATATATGACGATATTTTGTTATCAGTTATAATGTTCTTTTAATGGTGAAAAAAATTAAATAATTTCATTTAAACAAACAAGGACCTATTATAATATGTGTTTGATAGCAATTGTACCACACATGTATTATATCACATTACATTGCACGCATACGACATACCACTACTATTCTATGCACTAACAATATGCTTACATTATACTATTATATTGAATAAGTGCGTGGGATAGCGGATTAATATACATTTTATTTATATTATTATTATACATGAGTTATATTTTAAAATTGTAAAAGCAATATTACAGAAACAGTGACCTTTTATTTTAGAACGATTTTTAAAATAGGGAAAATATTGTTATACTATATCAAATATTATAAAATATTAGTAATTGTAAAATCTTATAGAGTATCGGGTAGGTATAAGGTTCAGAAAAGCTCGGAAATTCGCGTGTAGATAAACATTTATATAATATATATAAATATATTATAGTTCTGTATTCTTTTTTTATACAATGAATATCCTGTTTACACAAACCGTCTGCAGCGACGTTAATATTCCAAAATGTTAGATTGCCGTCGTATTTACCCGTTACCGTAGCGTATTTATTCATTTTTCATAATAATTCTCTTTTAATTCAAAACAAAAATACAAAGTTGTTTATTCAGCTATTCGAGTAAAACGTGGGTAGATTATTTGTTGCATGTACCTATATAAATTTGGTAATAAAAAGGTGAACGAATCACCTGATACTATTATTTGATATGATGATATATTGCTTATTGCTAACAGTATGATTCAAGATCAACATGTATAAATATTAAACATATAACAAAAAATATGAATTTCAAATATCTAATAAAAATGTGTACATAATTTAATTTTCAACCAATGTCACTTGTTCTGTTTTTCATTTATATCTGCTCGTGTTTCTTATTTACGAATAAAACTACCTACCCATACTTATTACGTTATTATACTAGTAAACTTTTGGTTTAGGATGTATGCTTTTAATTTCTAAACCGTTGTGTCAAAACTTTATGGCAGGTTAAACCGCTGTAATTACATGTCAAAAAAATATTTTCGTAGCTTTCACTGTTTTAACATTATTTAATACTACACCCGGGTGTAATATGTTGACACGTTAAATTAAATATACATTTTTGCACTTATTTTAACTTTTACCACAAATCACAACAGGACCGATTTATTAGTGAAATTTTAGTACAAGAAAATAATTATCCTTATTACGATCTAATCTCATTTCTCTTACCAAAGAGACTCTTAAAAAACGATACCACGAAAAATAAATAATAACTACAGATAAAGTTGATGGTAGACGGGTAGTAAAAACAAGTTTTATTATGCCTATAACGTTTATAATACATTCATACCCACATGACGTATTGTATCCGTCTCACAGAACATTCAGCATAGCAAATATGGGTTTCGTATTGTATCGTTAATTTTAATATAAGGGTGATTTGACACAGGTATCATCAATTTTAAAAGTAAGAATATTATCTCGGGTATCTACAATATAGTAGGATTTTATATTGATATTTAAATTATTTATATTATAATTCAAGTTTATACATAATAATATAATGGTTACAATAAACCAATGTGTTTTCATTATAAGCGGTTGACAATAGTTTCATAATACGTTATGTTTTCATGTCTATAGAACATTTATGCATTATGTTTATATAGTGCAGGTGGCTTATAGTGAGACGACTGAAAATGTTTATATTATAAAAAATAAAATAGCTTAATAAGTACGATATAATAGATCCGAAATCTAAAATAAGAGAGGAGAGAACGGTTTGTATGGATCGTGGCCAATTTATACACAAATTATGTAATTTTTCAAATAGGCTGATGGTGGTCACATATTATATAGGTATTGACTTGTGAAACAATGAAACGCATTAAGGTCCAAGAATAAAACAGTATTCGCTAAATCATTTTAAAGGTTGGCATTCAATTTATATTATATTATATTATTATCTGTTTTGCGATGATGCATTGATGCATCGTGCGCGTTTACTATATATAGGCGTTTGTTTAGGCGTGAGGTATAACTACGCATTTTGTGTGCTGCCGGTATATAGGTGTAGTGTTTTTGTACGATATGTCGTCGACGTGTGTGGGGTGTCTCTGCGTATGGGCAATCATTATATCTCCAAAAAACCACCCTTTTGTCCATACACATCTGTCCCGCATGATTATGATTGATATTCGATAATTTATGGATACGACATTGTATACAAATCTTTATGCCAACACAACTGATAACATTGTTAACCGTGACCGTCGCGTCGTCGTTACTCCTTTTTTCTCTGTTTAAATGTTAATTTTTTTATCGCTCAAAAGCTTTTCCGAGTGAGAGACACCCGTCGTCGTCATCGTCTGTCTGTCTCGCCGTTATGTTGACCTAAAAGTGGATGTTCGGTGTAGATAGGAATGCCGCACGTATCCACGTCGTGTTTAAATATGAATGGTCTGTGTTTCATAAAAAAAAAAAAAGCGTATATATTGTGTGCGTGTGTGTATTACAATAATAATAATATCTGATCGGTTTGGTGTGTATTATATAAAAAAAAAAAAACTACCGTGAGGGAGGGCATATTATTATAATGCACGCGAGCAATGCACATAATAATAATAACAATATATCACATTCGTCTATACGCCGCGTCGGAATAGTGCAACGTCGTTGTTACTTGACTAGGGTCAAGTTCAAATGAGAGAAACCATCTTCCGACAGCAGTGGCATGTCATATTATATTATGTAAATTATAAAGCGTTCAACAATAATAATAATAATTTAACGTACACACATATTATATATATATTATAAACCTACTTATAACCGCGATCTGTTGCCACCGATCGACCGATACTGCGCCAATACTTTTGTTTTTTAAATTCGTACTTATTACTAACGCACATTGTTGGGTACCCGTGTACATTATATTGCCCGTGGCTAATACTTTACAAAAACCGGTTTTGCGGCTAAGTTTTTTTTTCAATCGATTTGATTTGATTTGATTTTTTTTTTTTTTCATAACGCGACCACGACGATGATCCTAGGTCGTGTTTTTGTTTTATATACATAATAATAATAATAATATATTATTTACGTCACAAACGTAATAGTAGCCAGTCTACTTATTAAATAATAATAGTAATAATTCTACGTCTGCGCCATGTGCTCGTCCGTATAACGCACTTATCCGCGAACGTGTGTACACCTGCTAATGTTGCGCACTTGCATATTGTTATTAAGTACTATTATTATTATTATTATTACATATATATATATATATATTGTTATTGTTTATCGGCTTATGTTTTGGTCTAGACGCATTGTGTATATAATTATGATTATCGAAGTCGTTCTCGGCTGCGTCTTTATTTATTTTTCGAATTATTATTATTATTAATTTTTACGCTGACGATTTTGTGTTTTGCATCGCCGGTACGATCGTCGTACGCGTTTTCAACGTGTACCCACTTTAATATTATTACTGTTATATTGGTTTATTGCGCAACGTACGCACTTTACTACGGCGGCGGCGCCTTATCCCGCGCTGCGTGTGTCATAATATTATATATTCTCGGAGGGAAACTCAAAACGCGTTGCGCCGTCCGATCGAAGTGAGAATCCCAATAAAAAAAAAAAACTGCAGTCGGCCGCCACCGAGGAGTTTATCTCCAAATTCTGATTATACGGATTTATCGTCTGTGTTAGCCGTGTTTACGTGCCGAGCACTTGAACTACTGACCTAAATTAAGAGCACTTGCGTTGTGCGTGGAATACAAATCGATAATATACGATTTTCGTTTTTTTTTTTTTTTTTTTTTTTTTTTTTTTTTAATAATAATTACCGTCTTGTCTATGCGCGTGTATTTTATATATTGTTACTTTTTAATAATAATAATAATATTAAAAAGAATGGGACAATAACACAACGTTGGCAACGACTGCGTTGTCGTCGTCGGCGGCGGTGTCACAATATAAACAGATAGTAATGTATAATGTCAATTGCCAATGGCGGCGTATTATTGCATAATGTTTTCTCTTAGTGTCTGTCTGTCCCTCTCTTTAGAGAGAACTAAAATATACTTTGGCCATTTGGCGCGCTGGGAAGGGGAAACTGTTGCATCGATGTCTACTTTCTTTATTATACAGGGTGATTCAGTTGAGTATCACGTATGATTATAATATCATTATTTGTATTATATATTTTTTTACTCGCAGACACACGATATATTATTCAATGGGCAATAATTATAAAAATAATATTTTTTAATAAAAACGCGTTCAGTCACGGATTGGAAACACTATCCGCGTATAAATAGTTTTTTGATAATAATTTATAACTTTTTTAACAATAATTTTGTAAACGGTTATCAGTACCAAATACTATGCTGGAGATAATTCTACAAAAACGACATTAATTACCCGCGTACCTAGTAATACACGATAAATAATAATTATTATGATGTATTTAAATGTTTCGCAGTAAACGATTTAAAACGAATACGTACACACAACAATAATGTATAATAAAAAAAAAAAACTCTGTTCATTTTGACTCGTAAGGTAATAAATCGTAAGCGAAAAGAAGAAATCAATGAACTCTGTAGTCATGAAAATAATAAAAATATTTATATATGTAGGTATTTTGACGTGTGGTAATGCTACTATAAATTACCGGGTAGATTCGTAGATATGATACCTCGTACTGACGTTGAAAAATAATTAATTAAAAAGCCGTGTTGTTTTAGTGTGTCGGATAAATTTTTTATTTACCTAGCTCATCACGAATGTTATTGCTTATTGTATAAATAACTGTTCACTAATAACTAAATTCAATAATAGTTTAGCGTCCCGTAGATTTGTGATACCAGAGCTACCTACGTAACATGAAATCGTTGTCGCTAACCAAAGTGCAAACCGTTGTACGTCGAACGTTATCGGAGCAATACCTATACAGTACCTATAGATTAACTAATTACGAAAAACGTATTTTTTTTTTTTTTTAATAGCGTCTTTTTACGCTCACAGCGACGATCGTAACTTTTTTTTAGATCGGATACGCTGTGATTTGGCAACAGGGGGTCGGAGGGGGGAGATCATTTTTTCGCGCACACGTATAGGTATATCGCGTATCGTACCGCAATGAAAACGAAACGCGCGCGTATCAGTTTTGGCGAAAATCGGCGGCGACGGTGGCGGCGGCGGTACCACCTCGCCTTTCTACGCCACGGCCGACGTGCCGACGGATGATTAATAACGAATAATAATATATAATATATTATAAAATAACGCCACCGAGACGGCGTCGCGCTCGAGAGTTCGTCACTCGCACAGAAAAATAACCATTTACATTATTTAAAACTTGGCAACACTGAATTTAGCGAAACGTTTTTTTTTTATCCATCTCACACTACGTCGTATTATCATATATATGTGTGTGTGTGTGCGTGTGCGTGTATATATAGGTATATTATATACACATTATTACGCTCAATATTGACCCCCCTCCGTCGACTCCCACTCCTTATTATCCCTCCCCTTACGCGCGACCACCGATGTCGCTGCGCGTCCGACTCGGTCTACCCGCACACACATGTCGTCGCCACTTAAATATTATTTATTTTGCACTGGTTTATCGGTTTGTAATAATAATAATATAATATGTAATATAGCGACGATCGGCGCGTTTCTTATTATTTTTTATACATAATATATTATATTGTAAATCCTATGGCCGTTATAATAATACAATAAAAGTTATTCCGTTTTGTGTGTGTGTGTGTGTGACTGACGTTTGCGTGTTCGCGTCGTGTGCGAGCGGCGACCACGTTCGTTACGCGCCAAAGCGAGAGAGAACGCGCGCGGCCGGCCGGCCGGCGTTTGAGAACGAGCGAGACGGGACGACGGGCGGCGGCGGTATAGGCCCCGGCGATCCGCATTGTGTAAACTCGTGTGCGGCGGGGGGGTAGAGTCGTCGGTCGCGGTGGTGCCGGCCGTGGCGCGATGGTGTGTCGGCGGTGGTGCTCGGCGGTGGTGGTGGTGGTGGTGGTGGTCGTCGTCGTCGTAGTCGTCGCCGTCGCCGCCGTAGGAAGTGGGAAAGTAATACGCGTGTGTGTACGTACGTACGGCTGTGCGTGCTGCGCGCGCGTTCGCGAACCTATGCGGGAATGACCATGAATCGCCCGTGGCCTCTACGCACCACACCGCGGCGGCGGCGGCGGCTACGCCAATGCTTGTAATAATAATAATATGTTATGTAGTCGCTGTATATATATATATACATAACCGCCGCCGCCGCCGCCGACTCACCTATATGATATTTTATTAATATGATGTGTGTGCGTGTGCTATTGCTGCGGTCCGCAACGCGATTCCACAATGCGTAAAACTGGCCCGGCGAATTGTTCGCGCACACAGTAATTATAATACGTGTGTGTGTGCGTGTGCGTTCGTAAACAATGAAAAAGAGTTCGACCGACGTCGTTTCCACGGCGGCGGCGTCGCGCAATAATGGAAAACCGTTTCGAAATGTCGCGCCCCGTTGCCATTGTTGTTGTCGTGTCGTCGTGTTGCGTCGCGCCGCGTTTCGCGGGCACATTTTTATATTTTTCTTTCCCTTTTTTATTTTTTTTTTATTTTTTTTTTTTTTGGCGGCGCGCGATGACCGCCGCGAGGATTCGCGTACGGGTGCGATTCCATTACGATCGGACGTCGAGATTATAATATAATATTATATTATAATATTATGCTGCTGTATTGCTGCGCCGCCGCGTTTTGTACGTGTTTTTTTTTTTTTTTTTTACGTTTTTTCGAATTCTCGAGTCGAGTCGTCGGTGCTATTGCACACAATATACCTGCAGCGGTTGTTATCATATATATAGATATACGCTTTTTATAGCGATTTTCTTTTGCCGTTTCCCGCAAAGCGGTGTAATACTTTCCTATATTGAGTTTTCCCCGTGATGAGCTGATCGCTACTATATAACCACTGTCCGTATGATATAGGGTAGCTTAATATTATCAAACGATCGCCAATCATGAGTAGTATGAACACTTGAATGTACATGCGAATATAGATAAAAACGTAGAACCTCGATTGTCCGAACTAATTGGGACCACGCCGAGTTCGGACGAGCGAAAGTAAAAAAAAATAT
The DNA here is from genome assembly GCF_020184175.1 of Aphis gossypii. Taxonomy (NCBI): domain Eukaryota; kingdom Metazoa; phylum Arthropoda; class Insecta; order Hemiptera; family Aphididae; genus Aphis; species Aphis gossypii. The sequence continues at coordinate 45,405,775 of NC_065533.1, forward strand.
ATTAATTATTGTACAATGAATATAGAATTATTATTACACACTACGTATTATGTTATTACTCATTACTTTAGTAATGTGAGTACCTACAAACTACTATAAATTCAATTATTCAGTCGACAGTTGTTTTGGTATTTATTTCGTTATTTTTTGGTACACATTTGTTTGCATCTTACTTATTGAAGTCTCTTAAGCTTTTGGTAGTATTGATGATAACGATGAATTATGGAAAATATTTTAAGTATTATAGGTATCTCTTAGAAGTATGTATTTCTTATAAGAGAATAGCAAGGATACCAAACATAGACCATATTATAACAGTAGATAATTATAGTTTTAAAAAAATTGGATGTATTTAAATACCTAGGTGTTAACATAAACAGTAGCAACGACACGCACGAAGAAATTAACGATTGAGGATGCGGTGACTACTACTATTACGCATTATTATATGAAACTCTTTAAACCAAAACTTCTGTCACAAGATTTGAACATACTCCTGTACCAATGTATAATTATTTACAACTAATTTACGTCATACGCGAATGAAACATAATCAGTATAATCACTGATCAAAACTCAAAAGAGACAGTAGACGACTTTAATTACTATAGTGTCAAAAATATACGAAAGAAGAAAAAAATCAAGAACTACAAAAGTTTATGACGAGCCAAATATTATATTATGTATAAAAAGTTTTAGTTAACAAAACATGAACAGAAAACGGCTATTAGGAAGATCTAGGATCCGATGGCTGTATGTTTAGTCCAAGACATTGAAAATATAAAAGAAAACTCAACTTTTGACGAGGCGTATGACAAAGAGTAATGAAGAGATTTCGTGATGACAGCAATGGTGGTATATATCAATAGTCTGACAAACTGAGGGAGACGCCTAATCATCGACACGATCAACGCTCATAATTGATAATTTGTTACATAAAAGAAGCTTATAACTAGGATCCTTTATAAACTTTGGTATGGCTGATGCCGTGAGTTGCCTATAGAGCATTTTTTACTTTTATAGCAACCTTAGCAATACAAATAACAATTTTAATACATGATTACATATTATAACAACTGTGAAACCATACACCGCTGAACGGGGGAACTTACACAATAACCATGTTCGTGTTGTAAATAAATTCTTCGGATAACTATATTTAGATTTTTTTACTAGTTATTTTAAATTTTATTAATTTTAATTGATAATGAATTTGAGAAGCCACTGTCTTTTGCATCGGGATCTCCGGAGTTCGAGATCCGATACATCGGATACTGATCACTGACTAAGAAACTTGTGTCATCGGATGAATATAATATTGTTTCACAATTTTCTCGGTTAACAAATCAGTTCTCACAGTCACATGCATAATAAGTGTATCTTCAGTATTGTCGTCTAATTAGTTTGCAATTTTTTATATTGACGGACATTTTATTTCCAACCCAAAACATGGCGGACGAGCTTCTATTATCTTGTTTACGGTTTATTTGGAATTCCTAATTTGACATAGGTACACTGTTATTAATTATTTGTGTAAATTTGCACAAAATGTGTGGCAACACACATTAATAACACCATGTGTTTAAATTTACAATTTACAATTTTTTAATTTATTGAAATAACTGATTAAAATTGTTATTTTGAGAATCCTGCAGACTGCAGGTTATTTAATTTAATATGTTTGGAGGATTAAAATGACTTCAAGCTTATAAGTTATTCTGCAGTATTGTGAATTATTTTTACACTTAAAATTAATATCAATGAACGTTAAATATATTATATAAATTCACCAATGTTTTAATATTAATTAAATTTACTTTGATTAAGTTTATAAAATTTAAGGGAACTTGTAGGTGAATGTGCACAAGAATGTATACAAACAAAATTTAAATAGTACTTGTGATAAATTTACTAACATTTTACACATAAAATGAATTTATTTTGAAAACCTTTGTATATTTATACAACACTTTTAGTATAAATTTACACAGAAATGTGTGTGAACATTATTTATCTAAATATTTGTGAAAAATTTACTTACTTTTACTTGCAAAATTAACTAGCATACATATACTGAGTAAATTTACATTGCGACGTTAATTGAAATTTAACAACATTTTTTACAGTGTAGTATATAAATTTATATATACAGGTATATATTATATAATATTTTATCATCATAATATTTAGGTTTATCATTAAATTTGTTTTTCTCCATGAACGTTGTTTATATCCGGCGCGCGTGTCTGCGTTGTATTGTTTGGGTATTTAAAATTTTTACAAACCTACTTGATAATCGTCGTTATTGTTGTTGTCGTAGTGTATACTGTATACTTACAGTGTATACTGTATACTTACAGTGTATACTGTATACTTACAGTGTATACTGTATACTTACAGTATATAGTGTATACAACGGTACCGGTGCCAACCACATGAGTTTATAATTTTGTTTTACTCTTGTAATATACTGCAGCTCTTGTTATACATAATTACCGGCCAACAACTGATAATATATTCTGGAAATTTAAATAGTAGGTAGTAATAGTACAAGTGTAAGTAAAAATATGGTTTGGGTACGTTGTTAGTGGTTTGTAATAATAGTAGCTAAAAGCTACTTTTTTTTATTCACGATTGCACCTATAAGAAATTATTTTCTTTTATTATGTAATTCTCAATAATCACGAACGTTTATGTGATATGTGTGTGTTTTAATTTTAAATATGCTGACGTCAAAACCAAATCTTTTAAATCTTCTACTTATTTCACAATACAATAAAATAATACCTATATTGAATAATTCCTAAGCTTATTTTTGTCTACAAAACTGCATTGATTGACTATTTTATATTTCTGTAATATTTCAGAAGTGACATAAACTGCCAGTTATTGGAGGTAGACCCTATCGTGACCTCTAAAAAAAACTGTCTGAGATGCGAAGTAATAATTTTATGTCTAGAAATGTTCAAAAGTTCACATTTTATTTCCATTAGATAATGATTCTTAAATGGCATACACTTTTTTCATAGTACTTTATCAATTTTCAACTTTATTGTCATTGATTTACTATACATAACATAAATTATTATCGTGACTAAAACAACTATTATACCCACTAGCAATATTATTTTTTAATCACTACTAAGCATTTAAAATAAATAAATATATATACCTACTGCCTATACATCAATACTCGAGGTTTTGAAGTGAAGTAATTTTGTTAAGCTATAGTTTGTAAAAAATACCAGTTAATGGTTGAAATTTAAAAATCTAATAAATACCCACTGTATCAGTTTAATACTAAGTATGCTATTTATATATATAGATTATAGATACTATATTTTATCAAATTGAGGTATAATAATTAGTTTGATAAAATTGTATAATTTGATAACGAAGTTGATTTCGATTACGGATGATAAGTTATAAATGATACCGATACGTTAAGTTAATAATTAAATACAAATTATCGTTAGAATAATGTGCAGAACCTATTTGAGAGACATTTATTCGGTAAGAAGAGCCAATAACCGCGTCAATGACCCATTGTGTTTAGGTATAATATTTTTAGTAGGTAACATCATGTCACAAGTATTTATAGTGTAAATTATACTGATAATGAGAAGTTTTATTTTTCTTCTTTATTTCTTTTTCTTAACTAGGAAAACTAGTCTGGAACGATGCACAGAGAACTTGTTTACTGACATGAATAGTAATATAGTATTGTCGTTTTATGGCTATGTTTACCGGTACAAGAAATGCTTGAATAGTTCTCAATGTAATCGACATAAATGAACAGTTATATTATAGCATTCCCTGAAAAAAATATCTTTGAGTTTGTATTCTAAAAAATAATGTTATTGAAAGTAGATCTATGAAATTTTAGAGATTATATTTTAAAATCTCATGATAACACAATTTTAATATTTACCTATGCTTTCTGTCTACTAGCAATTAGCATGCATAACGATAAAAGTATTTTTTTTTATTTATATAGGTAACTACGTATTTGATTTAATTTGTACTGTGAATGCAGCATTCACGTGTGTTGATTAAGTAATTTTATCAAACTTATAGTGTTTACTTTACACAACACTATTTATGGTTATAATAAATATTATCATTTAAAATTAGCCATTTGTAATTGTTTCATATTAAATTCATTCCACAAGTTTCAACATTAATTTTTCGATACAGGGTTTTTATACACATATACTTCAGGAATAATTATTTTAAAGCCCTGGATAAGGTGATGATAAAAACCACTATATTTAACGAAAAAATAATCCTTCTTTATCCGTATCTTTTTCTGCAATACCTAGGTTCTCATACATTTTATTCCACGCAATTTCAAAGTTATTTATCCTCCGACACACATTCTATTACTATTACTATCTACTCTCTTATTAAAAATATTCCAGATTTATTTAATTTTTTTAACTTAATATTATTATAAATGGTAATATAATATAGGTAGTTATATGTAATATTAATGTGAAAGTAAAATATAATCTACTGTATTAATAATAAAGTTCTTTTTACCTAAATTAGTAAAATTCGATCAAATCTGGATATTTTTACTTTCATTCACAGACAATTAACTGTGATTTAAAAAACCGGCGAATGAATATTAATTTACTTCTAGCCATTCCCGGTTTGTTTTTCTCTCCGATCTCCTATATGGTGGGTTGAAACATTACACTCCTTTGCTTCAAATCTCAGTAAATCGCTTATCGTTACGGGACCCTGCATGATGTATAAACTCACGCAATACCTTCAACATTCATTCGTGATAATTTACAAAATTGTGTCTGTTTTAAATAATTCACATTGTTTTTGTTCGTTTCAAGTGTGTACTACTTAAGTAACTAATCCTACTGATCAAAAATGTCTATTAAACCAAATATTTAAAAAAAAAAATGTGTGATTTTGTACTTATATTGTATTGTACTAAATGGTTAACTAATCCTGTAGAGTACCTATGTAAATTATATTTAAATATTGTTTTACATTTTTAAATCAGTATATACTGCAGTATATAGTATCATGAACATCAAACATGCACAAATCATTTTTCTCGTCGTAATTTTACCGTGGATGTACCTATATCACGTAGTGTTTACGCTAGATATAGCAATTGTAAACATTACCCGTGTTGAATAAATCTTAAAACATACATACATAATCCAATATTTACGTGTCGCGTTTTAATTTTCATTTAATTGTATATTTTATCACAAGGATTTATTAACGAAGAAAAACTACCAGTAAAACAAAATAAAAAATAATAAATCCATACGCTATCACGTCTGTGTAAATCCCATATGACTCAACCTCGATGTATAGTCTTAATACGGTCTCTAAATTAGTTCAAGGTCAATCACGGTCGTGGGTGTACAAAACTCTTGCTTAGGATATTGGAGACAAACACCCACGAAAATTCACTTTTTAAACCGGAATCCTTTTTTTAAAAAACTACAGAATTCCGCGATACTCATAAGTATCATAATACTTGGCCAATGTTGTTTTCGTGAAAATCAACAATAATAGACTAAAGAAAACTTAACATGCCGAGTTATTTATATAAAATTAGGGTTTAATTATTATTATTATTTATTATACTACAATATAGTTCTGTTGTGATTTTTTTTCTTATAATAATCTGGCATACAAAAAATACAATAATAATGAATAGGTTGATTGCTCAAGTGTTCCTTTGTACTATACACAAAACAAAATATTATCGATTACTCTAAAAGACCCTATTGAATACTAATTTCCCACGTATATAATATTATATTATATTATATCACCAGTGGGTATAAATTATTATTTTATATTATGACGTAAATGAAAGTCATTTAAACTTCCCCTTCACGTGCTGTTAACGGACAACGGTTTGCGTTTATTATTTTTAATTTGTTTTAAAAGACTCCATAATTGTATTTCTCCTTATTATCATAATTATTATTTTAAATTTATATATATATACACAAGTACATTGTGTAAAAAATTAAATCCTAACCTTCTTTACAACTGGTTGTTGATTAATTACATTTTCACACGACACGCATTTAACACAACACATAATATTGTATTAACTAATGATGAACGAGCAAAATATATGTAACAACTTTTGTGAATTTTGTCAATCAATTTTAACCTATTGTATATTTTATTGGTCATAGGTTGGTAGTCAATTTTATTTGATCCCTCATCGACGGAGACAACCCTTTCAATCTTAAACTATCTATTGTATATGTAATTTGTATAACTAGGTCAATAAATCAACTGAGTAGTTGGGTTACGACGGGCTAGAAATCACATCCTTACTATAAATATAACTTTTTCAATATAATATAATAAATATAATAATGAAATGCGAGATATAATAATGCACGTTTTATTATGAGTTTTATAAGGGATCTATGTCATTCGTTGTAATATATATTTTCTCGTATATCAAAAATTATCAAATAAACGTGAATAACGCATTACATCCTATCTCTTTGTCAATTTTGAATTGACGCACAGATATTGCTATATGTTATCCGCCTGAGGCGCCATTTCAGTACATATATTTTCTATAGTTACCTCCGGGCCATTAAATGTATTACTTTTTTGTAATTCAACACTCATAATTTTACTCGTGATCTTATTCCATTATTAAATTGACTAGAATGATCCCATTATTTTTATATTTAGTCAACCTATGACCTATCTATAACGTTTAACTAAAAAAAAAGTAAATAACATTTTTACTTAAAATATTTTATTTATACCAATTATTTGTTTTACTAACAGCCTAAGATTATACTAATCAAATTGTTCAATATTTATAAATAAAATAAGCTAACATTATATTATTTGAAATTTTCAATATACTTATATACTATAATATAATCTATTATATAAGCTATATTACAATAATGCAAGTAGAAGTAATTAATCAATATATTTTTTCTTCTTCGTAAAATCTTTAATTTATCATGATTTTCAATTTGTCCAATTGAATGACACGGGTTTAAATCATATAACTATACCTATTTACAAAATACTTAGTCATTTCTTTATTACCGTTATAATATTATGAAATGATGTTTTATAATGTACCTAATGTCAAGAGAAATATTTACAAATCATCAACCTTTTAATTTTAATTTATATTTTTTACTTATTTAATTATTATTACATGGTAATTAATCAAAATTGTCTAAATTAAAATTGAAATACATAGTATACACTTTTTAAAATACTTTAATAGATAATTTAAACTACCTACACCATATTTTAATTATTTTAATTATCTATAAGCTTTAAAAAATCTAATAGATACGAACTTCAAACAAAATTTAATAAGTTTGATGATAGTGTAATTTATTTATTATACTGTCTATTCCAAATTCCAATGTGTTAAAAATTGTTCCAACTTATTTTAAATAGGTACCTAATACATATTAATTAAAAACGTCTTATACAATACCTATCTTAAACAATATGACATTTAGTCTGTCAAATAATTAAATCAATTAAAAGAGGAAACTCAAAATGTCAATCGAATGAATAAATAAATTAATAATTACATGCATAACTTACGTAATTATTTTTAAACATCAAGCGAATTTCTCGAATGAGTTATAGGCTATAGCTATTTATTTATTTAGAAAGAATCGTTAATGCAATAGAATTATAATAACTTAGCTACTTAGTTAAATAGTTTGCAATGTTTTACTTAATTATTTCGTTTATTTTACAGACTGGGTCCATATGATCTCCAAGAGTCTAGGACTAAGATGAGCGGCGGCGCAAGCCCAAGCTCTGCGTTGCCCAAAAAGAAGAAAAAAAGCGACGCCAAGGGTCAATCTCAAATGTAAGTATACCTATTACATTTAAACTAGGTAGTCTAACTATAATTATATTATCATTCGTAGTCTTAAAAACTATATTTTGTACAATATAAGATATGTTAATTATTTAGTGTATGTCTATTCTAAAATATTCTTAATAATGATTGTTAGCTAATCTCTATAATATAACATAATATACATATTACATATTATCTACAACAACCACGATTTGTTGAATTATAACAGATTTTTACTGCTCTAAAGATTTTTGATAGCATATATTGGAGAGTATAATATATATTATTAAATAATATTTACTTTTATTAATAAACAAATGAAATAACATAAAGCAAATCCCGGATTGTTATATTTTATCAGACTCCATCTATTTACTATTGTATATTATAACTATTTCCTTGGCCTACATTTTTCGTACTTTTTTCATAATAATTTGGTAACTTCTTGAATTCTAAAAAAAATATATTTTCTTAACGTTAGTTACACTTAATATTACTTGTGATATAAAATAAGTATACTATTAATTAATTTTCTGATACATTTTGACATTCGACTAAACTAATAGTATTTTACGACATTAGATATTGATTACGAGTAGTGCAAAGACCTCTAAAACTTTTTGATAACCTTACAATATCAAACTTCTTTTATTATAGTTCGATACAAATATCAAACGTTATTTTTTATTTTAAATTCGGTTATGGAAAATTGATTAATTTTAGGGTATACCTGCATTAAAATATAAAAGAACATTGTTATACCTAGATAAATTATATTAATTTTCTATTTCAACTTAGTATGTTTTTTATTTCTAATTTGTTGTAATTGTATGGAAGAAGTATAATTAATTCGTTTTATAAATTTCTCATAAATTTCTCAATAAACAATACATAAATATTTATATGAAATCAATTTTACAATGAAAGAAATCATAATTATTCTATAAAATATAGAAGATTTTAACGACAACACAATTTGTTTTTTCTTAGATCAAAGTTTATTGTAGACAACATTGGTACATAATATATTAATATATACATTTCTATGATTTTTATAACTATTAACTTATTATTTATTATCAAATTCGAGTTGTTAAAACAATGTGGTGAAATACACCGTGATAAATTACTTTATATCTTCTATTAATTGTTATAATTTGTACCTATATATACTATACCTCCTAAGTTCATTGTGTTCTTATAATCATTAGGTATTATTATAAGTATTTGAAATATTTTTTTTTTCTTCATCCATATTATTATTATTTTATAAACGTCTCTTTAAAATAAAAATAAAATACACCTATATATACCTATATAAATGTATAACAATGAATATAATATTCTACCAGAAGGAGCTGGTATAGGCACTGGAGGTATAGTGGCGGCTGTGGCGGTTTGGTGGTTATGGCGGTGGGGGTGTTCATCGTTCTTTAGCGAATCACCTTGTACGCCAGTTAGTGAATTTGACGGGGAGATTTAATTATCGTTTTGGCGTAACACAACTTATTTTAGCAGCTGAGTCGGCGGCAGGTCTATATACTGTGGCTTTCTGCCGCCGCCGCCGCCGCTGCTGCCATCGTCAAGGACACGCGTTTTCCCTCTTTGGTGGCGGCGCACACACCGGCACATGCTGCAGCACAAAGGAACAACGACCGAATAATAATAATAATAATAATAATATAACATAATACAATTTCTATTTTCTGTTATAACCGATTCGAATGCTGTGCGCCCGAACTGTGTATATAATATTATATTTATATATATATATATATATGATATACAGTACACAAATTACGTATATAATATATACGACACGTATTAAATTATATATTCGTAGTTTTCTGATTAATATCATATATATATATATACATATATATATTTATTATTTAGTCGGCGTCATTTGCGGGGTGTGTGTGCATATTGCGGTTTGTAAAGGACCTAATTAATTCCTTCCCCTTTGAGAGTTATTTATACACAGCTCCTGCCGCCCTCGCAGCAGCACTACTTCTAACGCCGCGGAATCCATATATACTACACACGCACACACACACACACACACACACGAGCGTAGTACCTTTTACGATTTCTACGTTATTATTATATTATTTTAACGTATAATGTACTATGTTAATTAACACTGTTTTGTATTACGTGTGTGCATATAATATTGTCATGTATTATATTATATATATATGTATAGCACAGCAATTATTATATTATTAATTTACATATTGTGTACATATAATATATCTTCAGTAAAATATATATATATATATTATATATGTATACTATAGTATATATGATATATACCTAACCCCCTTTTGATTGTTGACAGATATTAACGGAGAAGTGAGAGAGAAGGGTCGGTTTTTAAACATTATTATATTTTTCCGAGGTATTATATTGTGTCGACGAAAGCAACCGACTGCAACTCCTCAAAAAAGTACTCGAAAATCTGGAGGAGCCGTGCCGTAAAATAATGTACGACAATAATTAGGCGCCGCACAATATTTACGTTCGAATAATTAATCTCATTAAACTTCAAGTATCGTGACAATTATTATATACCGTGTTATTGTGTATACCTCGGTCGTTAAAAAGTACTTAAAAGTGATTTTATTACACACTCGGAATCATAATAATATATTATTATTATGAATACGAGTAAAACGATTTGTAATGCACTGCACTGTTGTTAATTTTGGTGTAGGTAATGCATGATTTATTTCAAAAAAACAATATCAAGTATAGAATAACGGTGTGTGCTGCTATTAATTATTGGGGCTTAAATTTAGTTGTAAATACATGTTTGTTCTCAAATTGTAAAGAAAATGAGTCATTTTCTCACCTTCTTATATTAATATAACAGGTACCCAATTTCCATATTATAATAGTTTTATAAGTAAGCGTTTCTTCTTTTTTCTTCTATTATGATATGGTATTGTCAGACAAATTTTCATGAAAATATCATACAAATCTTAAGCTTGCTTCCATTCGTATGAATATTAATTGTGTACACATAGTGAAACATATTATAGTCAATGTTTATCCATTGAGATACCGTGTACGCAATATTACTTGCTATAATAAAACTTGTGAGGTAACTAATTGTGTTATCATTTTTAGCTGACAGCAAAAATTATGTAATGTCATAATGATAATTGTATTAGTTAAAATAAATTAATGTTCATACCTACCAACATAATATTATACGATTTTATTTTAACTAATTGAATTAGTTGCAACTAAATTCTATATTGGTTTTAACTAATGTAATTATACAACATGTACCTATATGAGATGTGGTTTGGGTGTCAAGTCTTACCCTCTAAACTTTTTTCAATGCTATTTTTAAATGTAAGTTTCATAGAAATTTTGTCAAAAATTAAAATCTTATTTTATAATTTTTATAGTATCTATGATTAACCAACATCTTTAGTTTAAGCTGAATATTGCCTTGCATCATTGTTGGTTTGGGTTAAAAACTTATTTTATCCAATTTTTTTCTTTTCTTTTTTTTATATAATAATATATTTATTGGAATTTGAAACAAGATATTTATTACTACTTGAAAACTATTAGATTTAATGGTTTTCCTCCTACTGAAAAGTACTTTATACTTTCCAAAATTACAATCCAAAAATTATTAACTATCTATTTACATTTCTTATTAGATTTTACAGAAATGTATGACATTGAGTAAAGTAAATAATTTTAAAATAATTATTTCCATAGAAAAATAATTTCCATTGTACTTGTGATGAGCACTATTTTAGCAGATTTAATTGATTTATTATACTATATTTATTTATTTACTTACCTACTATATTTTTAATACAATAATAGTGTATTGACACATTAATTATAAATAGGTGAAGAATTAAAGAAAATATATTATTATTATTTGAAATTCAATGCAGAAATAAAAGTTCTTCAAAATTGTTTTTCAAAAAATTTTCCATAAAAATGTATGATTTCTGAAATAAAAAAAATTATAATTTACTTAATTTTATTGTAATTAGTTAGAGATATACCTATTACCTACATAATATGTGTTATATATATATTTTCACGAGTAGATTATTTCTGATTATATTCTATAACTTCAACTGTAGTCATACCTATTATAAATATTATTAATATAGTCTACATTTTCATTGAATATTGTCATATTAATTTTTTTTTTTTTATGTTCAATAAAATAAGCATCTCATATATTTCTGTAGAATTCAAAAACATGATAAAATAAAAAACCTCTTTCAAAGTATAATATGCTATGCCCAAAATGTGACTTATCAAATGCGAGATGAATACTGTATTTACTATATATAAGTGATCTTAAAAAGTCTTAACAACTGTTACAAGTTTGCAATTAATTAATATTAATTATAAAAATTATATCTCAACATTACATTTGGCCGCTTTTTGGACAGCAACTAATGTTGCCGTCTCTCGAATCTACAACTTTTAACACTATTAACTTTTAACATTATTAAATCATTTATTTTCAGAAACAAGTGCCGTAATGAAAAACGTCGCCGAGAACAGGAAAACATATACATCGAGGAGCTGGCCGAGTTGATCTCAGCTAGTTTGGCGGACATGAATTCCTTGTCTGTAAAACCTGATAAGTGCGCCATTTTACAGGAAACTGTGAAACAGGTGCGAGCCGGGGTAAGACAATTTTTTATTTGTTTATTTCTAAGTAATGAGAAAATTCCCTAAGCATTTTATCTTACTTCAGAGTTTAAGAAAATATGATGGTTTAAAAGAAACATTTCCTTATTATTTTTAGTATTATTAGTATTTATTACTTAGTATATAATACAATAGTGTCAAGTTTTATTTTTAAACCTCCTGTTTGAAATTTATTAATTACTTGAACTATTCATTATTTTTTTAATTAATTATATAATAGATAGGTATTTATAATTGAACTTATACATTTTTAAATGATGCTCTAAATAATGTAGAGTATATTTCAACTTTTATCATTTATATTTATTTTTGACTCCTTAACTATTTACTAAATTATGTATTGTGAATAAACTATCTATATTAATAAATAATAACCATAGTCATATTAGTAAATAAATACACACATAGTGTATTAGTAATTATATGTATTTTAAGTCATAACTTTTAATAATACCTAATACATACAATATTAAGTAAATATAATTATATACAATGGTGTTATAGTTATTTCATTGATTCGCTTCAATATAAAATTAAATATAATGCTTGCAAAGTAAAATAAAATGTTGATGTTTTTATATTTTTATTTAAATGGGCCATATTTTATAAATTTGAAGGTTGAAGATATAAAAGGTTTCTATGAAAATCAAATGATTAAAGAAAATATTCATATTTTAAACTCTCTAAAAAAAAAAAAATGAATTCATTTATTGTAATTATAAGTTCTATGCATTAAACAATATAGGATTTCAATCTTATTTAATTAGAAACCATGTTTATTTTTTATTGTTCATCATTTTACTTGTTTGTCTTAAAAAAGTTTAAATCTTGTAATATTTAAGTAACCATTCATACACCTAGTTATTATCATTATACATTTTATTTTATTTTTAATAAATTATTTATTTTAATTTAAAATAAAAATTAATATTATCAAAGTTTTTTTATGTTAGGATAGCTTAAGGTCTTGTGAAAACTTATCCACCTAGTCATTTTTATGACCACAGTCCATTACTGTGTTTTATTGGATATTAAAAATTTATTTAAAAAAAAAAAATCCATGTAGGTATATAGAAATGAAATAATAAGTCAAATTTTTCATAGATTTACATCCATAAAAATGTTAATTAAAAGTAGGTCCTAGAGAAATATTAAGAATTGTAATTTGTTGTGTTTAAACATTTAGCAAATATTTTTTAAGAAAACTTAAGAAATACCCGATTGAATTAGCAGTTAATTTCACTTTCTGAAAATTTTTTATTGGTTAAATTGTTTATATATATTGCATATTTAAAATCATAGATTTTTTTGGAATGTTATGATATAAATTTTCTTTAAATCACCTAAAATATTTTTTCAGTAGTTAAATTTTCATAGAAAAACAAGAAGATAAAACATAAAAATAATTTAACTATTATGTTTTTATGTAGATTTAAGTCATAAAATTATAAAATTCACTTTAATATAATTTTCGCTATATTTTGAATTACTTAAGTATGTATTTCATGTTGTTTTTTTTATATACAAATCCAAAGTAGTTCAATGATAATACCATTATAGTTTAGAGTGCTTTTAACAACAGTAATAATAATGATAACTATTGAGATTCAACCAATTAATATTAGTAGTTAATAAGTAATTACCAATTATATTTGATAATAAACTTTTCATTTATGTCATGATATTTGTAATGTAATTATTATACTATATTATATTATTTACTAATATAATTAGACTATACTTTCAGGCATTTGACATATAATAATTATTATAATGACATTTTTATAATTTGACTATTTTAAACCTATCATAAAATAATTATTTTTTAACAGTAGTTTATTTTATTTCTTATAGATTCTTAGACTTTCATCTGATCAAACAAAAAGTTTAATTAGTACAGAAGCCGCTGTCCAACAAGGCGAAGTATCTTCGTCAAAACCGACTAGAATATCAAATACAGAATTGGCACCTTTGTTACTTTCGGTATGTCATACAAGAAATAAATTCTGATGTCTTAGTTATTAATTATAAATAAATTTTTGTAGGCATTAGACGGGTTTTTATTTGTTGTAAATGCAGATAGTCAAATAGAATTTGTGACAGAAAATATACAACAATTTCTACATTATAACAAAGAAGAATTACTTGGTAAAAGTGTTTATAATATTATTCACCACGGTGATCACACCAAATTTGGTGTTCTTTTAAATAACTCATTGTTAATCTACGACTCGTCAATTGGTCCTCTGGGCTCTAACGTACCAACCTCTCCTCTTATGGAGCAATCGCCCTCTGGTTCCAAAGGGAACAATTGGAATCAGAGGTTTACTAAAAAATTTAATTGCCGGCTATTAATCAAACCCCCATCTGATCAAGATCAAACTATCGAAGAAAAACAGACAAGGGTTAGCCAGTACGAAACGTTACAAGTAATTATAATTATGATGCATTATAACAGGTTATTTTAAGGTATTATACTAACTGGATTTTAATTAATAATTAGATATCGTCTACAAAAATTAATGGTGGTATGGTCGATGACGAAGATAGTACAGATGGCATTAGCCAGAACTTATTATGCATAGCACGACGAGTGCCATATAATGAAAAACATTTAAGTCCCCCTTTGGAGCAGTTTACAATTAAACTTGATCAAAACGGAAAAATTTTAGCTTTGGATACCAAAGATGTGTCTGATGTTTATGCTCAACACATAAATAAAGTAAAATTAAAATAATGAGAACCAAAATGTTTAAAAATGTTTTATGTATGAAAATATTATTTGCAGGATTGTTTGGTGGGTAGAATGTTACATGACAAATGTCATAAAAATGATGTAATAAAAGTGGCCAACCATCTACAAGAAACGCGTAGAGCAGGTTTTGGTACAAGTCCAGTTTATAAGTTACACTTAATTGAAGATAAGTATGTAAAGGTTCAAACTAAGTCAAAGTATTTCAGAAGTAGTGAAAATCAAGAAATGGACTTTATAATGGCTGCGCATTCAATCATTGTGTAAGTAAAAAAATTAACAAAGTGGTATTTTCAAGATTAAAATTTAATTACTTTATTATCTTAATTGTCGACAGTTTAAATTTTTATGTTTAATACTTAAATTAATAAAGCATTTATAAATAATGATCTGTTGGTAGTTGATAGTACAAGATATTATAAAATAACATCAATTTCTTAAATCGATTGTTAGTTCATTATTACATTATACATTTTATTTCTTTTAGTGATAATGAAATGTGTGCTATGATTGAGAGCAACAGTGCTCGTGCAGCAGCAGCAGACCCATTGAATGGAACAGATCCATTAATGACTAATAGTGTTGGATCTAATCAGTCTGTGTCAATCTTACAATCTGAATCTAAATTCAGTAATGACTATAACATGACTCCATCAGCTGATCTCAATTTTTCCGATTTCGGATTATTCCCAAGCACAACATTTGGTGATATGTTACAAGAAAATAAGTGGTCTGAATCATCTACAAACTCAGTTGAAGCACCATCTAAAATTACACCAGTACCTAGTCCAGCTACTGTGTCGTCCAATCCACACACTCCTGTGGCACAATCACAGTACACATCATTTCCTTTCAATCCACTCATACCATCACCAAAAAACTCTTATGATTCTTGTTGTAGTGTGGATAGAATGGAATCAGCTCGTCTACGAGATTTATTAATGAATCGAACAGATGGATCAGCTAAAGAAAACAATGTATCAAAAAACAAACATAATATATTAAAAGAATTATTGAATGCAGATGAAATGGCTTCCCCAAGTGCAGATAACGATTCGACTAATCATAGCACTCCTCCAAGTCCTTCTAATGTACGGCAAGCATCTCGCAGTAATTCTAACATGAATGATGCTCCATCAACTCCAAATAATGCTACTACCAGCAATAATAATAACAATATGTTGATTACGGTGTGTATAACTACTAAATTACATAAAAATAACTTCTTAATTTTTTTTTTCTATGATTTTGGAAATAATTTTTTACTAATATTTATAAGTTTTACAAAATATTCAAATTATTATTTTATTTTATCAACTGAGATCAGTTATATTGGGTTACAATAAATTTTTCATAAAACCTTGCAGTTATTAAATGACAAAAGCAAAGATGAAGATATTGAAGCTCGAGCAGGGCTTAAAAAACAAAATGATCTTCTTCAACAATTACTAAAAGATGATGATAATGTTAGGCAGCATGGAATCATGCTTGAGGTAATTTATTACTAAAAAATAATTTGTGTGTGCACGTTTTTTTGATTAATTTTTCATATTATTTCCAAAGTCTAAAATAAATGATTTTTTCAATGTGTAGTTTTATAAATATACTTAATAACATAAAATTAACTTTTTATTTTTGTTTTTGTAGCAAAACGATCAACATTCAAATGAGGACTTAATACTGAATAGTATGGGTTTTCGTATTTTGTCCCCTACTTCACCAGACAGTCATAACCATGGTCGTAAACGTAATAGTATAAGTGCAGACGATGAAAATGATCATCCTCCATTGAAGCGTACCAATAGCAGCTCTGGTGGAAGTTCAGGTCCTTCAGTTCTTGAATCTATGCCTAGCCCTAGTGGCTCTCAAGCACAAGTTACCAATAGTAAATTACGCGAGCGAAACAAAATGCTTGCTTCATTGTTAGCCAAAGATCCTCCTCCTACTGCTATACCAGCAATACCGGCTTCTGTAATATCAGCTACACCTCAAGACAAATTAGTTACTATAATAAAACAGCAGCAGCAGCAGCAACAACAGTCTGGTTTGTATTTTACTACTAACCTTTTAGTAAATAAGCAAATTTTAAATAAATTAGTAATAACTTGAAATGAATTGATATGTTTTTTGCAGCTAGTGGCTGGAACATGAATAGTGGACAACATTCAATGACTTCATCAAATGTACAACAAAACCAACTTCATAGTCACCAAAAGATTTTACTGCAAAAAAGTAACCAAAATTATTATTATAAATTAAATTAAAGTAACAAATTATACTACATGTTTGTGCATGTGTTAACTTACACAAACTTACTATTCAGATATAAAATAACTAATTTATATAACTACATCTGTTATTAATTTAACTAATATATTTTCTTTCACTAGGTGGTAATAACTTGTACCTAAATCATATGCTGGATCAACCACAGGCTAACCAAAGTCAAAACCAAATTCAAATACAACAAATGCGACAAGTTACCTCTTCAGCTATTAGTGGCTACAGTTCTCTGCTAAGTAATATAGCTGAATCAAATAGTAATTCCTTACAATTTAATTCCGATCCAGAATTATCAGAACTTTTAGAAGAAGTCATGGATATTATGAATGTTAATTCAGGTAAGGTATTTTTAAAGCATATAATCTTATGAAATTGCTATAATTTTTAATTAATATTGCAGATAATACAACATTGTTAAACTTATTCAACGTTTTAGAAACACCAAATGTCCCCAATCCTGTCGGACAAACCACTACCAACCAAAATTCTTACAATTCGTTAATGAATGAAAAAATGGCTGTAAATGCAATTCAAAAATCTTTGATGCAAGTTGAATCTACAGTCAAATCGCCTTCACCAGTAAATATTTGTGACTATTAATTTAATATACTTATACTATAGAATTGAATGTTATAATTCTAGATGAACTATGGTTCTCCCACTGGAAGCAATCATCATGCACAAAACCAATTTATTCCACCTCCAGCATATCAACCTCAACAAAAAAACACTGTCAGATTTAATCCACAGCAATCACCTAGACCACCATATCCTAAAAATGTTCAAACTCCACCTTTGGTTAGTTTTATAAACAATATATATACAATCATATCATTATTTATTAAAATAGCTTTGATATTCAAAAGCTTCAATGTTTTTATAAATAACTGTTATATTTTTTTTAAATAGCAACAACAGCAGTTACTATTGCAGCAACAACAGCAACAAAAACAAAGGTTGATTCAGCAACAACAACAGAAGCAAAGACTTTTGCAACAACAACAACAACAAAAAATAATGGTTGTTACAACAAATGCTGCAACTTTACCAACCCCAGATCCTACTGCTGCTTTACAAACTATAGATTCATTGTTAAATAATACTGGTCCACCTAATGTTGCGTTACAAGTAATAAAAACACTTAATATTAAAGGATATATTTTATTACAATGTACCATGTGTTTTTCAGCGTTCCTCGAGTGTACCTGATTCACAATCTCAACTAAGTCCAGTTTATGCTGCCCCTTGCAGTGTGTTGCTCAATTCATCTCAGATCTCACCTTCATCTAACCGACAACCCCCATATTCTACTCTTACACAACAATCTTTCCCTATTTTAAAGTAAGTAATAATGCTTTGTAGTATCCAGTATACTGGTATTAAGTAAAATAAGTAATCTGAAATTTTAAAGAAACTACTTACATTTGTATGGAAAATATAAAATATATTTTTATAATCTCCACCATACTTATTATTATTACCCAATAATATTTTTTTATATCCATGAGTATTAAAATATAAGCCTAAAATTTATATTTATGTCAACATTAAGACATATATTTTCATTTATCAGTTATCACTAAACACATCAATTTATAACTCACTCTACAAAACAAAAAAACTGATGATATTTAATATTAATGGTTTGAAAATTATGTTAGAGTTTAGGAAATAATTATATTTATGAGTTTATAATTTGTTACCTACTAATTTGTACCCTTAAATATTATATACTATTGATATTTTCTATATAAATCAAATTTAGATAATACTTAAATATGTTTTGTATAATGCAATTATTATATTATGCTATTATGCTGTTACCATATTGTCTATATTAGGATTTACAAATTTGATATGAATATTGTCTCTGATATCCTTTTGATATTGTTTTGCAACACCAATATTTATTTGAAAATTAAATATTATACCAATTCCAATGGCCTTGATTATTCGATATTATAATTGATATTTTTCAATAAAGTTCTGTAGAACCTTTTTTAGACTTGTAGAGATCAGTTAGAAAATTGTATTGTTAGCAACAATATTTAATATATTAAAATATATTAAAAGCATTAACATTAATAAATAAAAATATAAGTATTAATTGTAACAAAATATTTATTAAAATGTATGATTTTATAATTTGATGTTATGATATTTTATTTCTAGCTATGGAACTACTACTCAAACTCAAACCACTACACAAGCGCAACAAATTGTACAACAAACCACATCAAGAGTGTCTCCATCATCACATTCACAATATCAAAATCCTATCAACCCTTGTGTTAGCCAAGTAATTAATGCTTATTATTATTTGTATAATAAGAAGGTACTCATATTACATTGTATAATATAATAATATTTAACTTGTTTTTTGTTATTATAGCAACAACAAACACCAAATATTTATATTAGCCAAACACAACAACCTGGGGTGTGGACTCAACAAAGATTGACATTACACCAACAACAAAATCCTATGCTTAACGCTCAACTACAGGTATAAAAATTATTTTCAATTTATTTTTGTTTATATGAATTAAATTGATTGAAACAATAAATAATATTGATTTTAGATCACTGGTGGTTTCAATAACAATCCTGTTAGACAAAATTTTATTAACCAACAGCAACTTAGTCACGGAAGTGCCACTCGTGTGTTAACAAGTCCTGTAGGTTATAATACCGAAGTACCACCTAATACTAATTGTCAGCCACAACAACAACAGCAGCAACAATACCGGTTATCTAGGAATATAAATATGACAACTACTAATTCACAAATCCAAGGTAAAAATGATAACTTAATATACTTCAATTTATATAAACCAACATTTTGATTAAAATTAATATTTATAAAATTTAACAAATACAGGTGGGAATAATGGTGTCACTGAGTTTACTAGAAATGAGTTGCGGGCATTTGTAGGTGTTCGTAGTCAACAGCAAGGAGTAACTCGGTTATCTAACCAATTATTACCTGGACAAAATGTTAATTCTGCTGAGCTTGATCCGCTGGGTTTAAGTTTTGACATGTCTCCTTCAGGTACAAAAGAAAACAAAATATTTAAAAAATAAAACTGTTACATATTATATTACATTTATAACTTATCACTAATATTACGGACAAATTTTAGGTGGTAATGAAAGTCCGAAGTGGTCTAATTTGAATTCAGATTTAAGTTCATCTTCACCACAGCCCCAAGGAATACCTGCAAGGGTAAGTTAATAGTAGTGGCAGTGTGAATGGGATACCGTTGTAACATTTAAGTAGAAGTGGTATGTGGGTATGTGATCTCCGATAAATTAAAGTAATTGCCATAGTTAAACAATCATTACTTGTTGTTATTCAAAAGGAGCTATAACTTTTATTTATTATTCAAGGATACCTACTTATTCTGTTGGTGTATTAAAGAATTTTACAAATAGTAACTTAAATAACTCAATAATATTTGAGTTTTATATCTAAGAGTTAATCATCCAAAATAATATAAAAACATGTATGAGTAAAAAAAAATTATGTCATGTTATTGAAGATCAAAGTTCTCGTTGCCACTAGTTAAGAATTCTTTATAAATACACTTATTATGGACAAATAATAATTTTTGTTTTTTATCTTAGAATTCAATAAATGACTCTTCGAGAACTAGTAGTGCAAATTCAACCACTAATGTAACAGACCAAAAATCATCTCCTCTTCTGCAAAAACTGCTTTCAGATTAAATTCTTTTTTGCCTAATGTAAAAGTGGCAAACATTTTGGGTTGAATTGTTTTATATATTATTTTTATTATTATTATTATTATTATTATTATTATTATTATATATTTTTTAATATTATGTATTTAGTTTTTTATTTACTTATTTAATTTAGTAGTAAAAAAAAAACAATTTGAAATTTTAACAATTTAACTATGTACAAATCTACCTACTTTACTTAAATAGGTGTACATAATATTTTTAGAATTTAGGCTTTAATGTTACATGTTGTTTTATTTATTAAAATAAGAATAAGTTATTAATCATTGTTTTGTTTTACTTGCCAATGTAATGTAAATTAGTTTTTAATTATAGTTTTGATAACAGTTTTACTTTGCTTATTATTTTGTTTTTTTTTTTTTTTAATTTTCGATGCAAATCAGTATTTAAGAGTAATTATTTTCAATGGAGTCCAGTCATAGTTGACATATGTTCATGATTAATGTTCAATGTTCATTTGTGTGCTCTTGTTATTTATGTTAAAATTTAATAAAATTCTTTATATTTGTATGATATATTCAGTAACTAGAAAACATTTCAGCAAATATTCCCAATTATTTTTATTTTATTTTATCAGCACTAAACATATATTTATTTATATTTTATTATTATAATTATTACAAACACCGTTTTTTTTTTTTTTTTTTTTGTTAATTTGTCATAATGGTTTTGTTAATATTTATTGATATGTTTGATCGTTAGTACGTTTTTATTATACCAACTACAATGATCAGTTTAATGTCATTGCGTTTCATACGGTGACTACATATCAACAAAATGTCTTCCTACTAATATTATTGATAGAATATAAATTAATTATTATTGAATATTATTTTTTATTATGTTTTTCTTTTTCTCTTTCATTATTGTTTTGATTTAATTATTTTCTTTGGTCTTCCTACAGTTTTATTTTTGACATTTATAGCAATGTTTCAATTTAAGGTATTTAAATTCATAGATTTTGTCCGTTTCGGTTGTTCTTGTAATTGAGCTTATAATAAATTAATATTTCGAGTTAGGGTCAACACATTCAAAATATTTATATAAACAATGGGCTTACTCTTATGATTTTAAATTACCTCGTTATGAGTTGAATATTATCACTTGTTAAATTAGTTTTCTTCTTCTTATTCCTCCTAGTAAAAGATACTGGATTCCATTATTCAATTCACTTGGTCAATTTAATTATTTTTATCACATGCTTATTTCTCAATTTAACTACAGTGGCAAGCAACTATGTTTTTAAGTCCTAATTGTGTTCAGCAATTTTGCTCGTTCATGTAATATCATAATTTCTTAAAAATTATTAGATAATTAGAACACTTAAAACAATTTTTGTATTTTATTTTAAAATGTATGAAAAACAATTATATTTGTGAGAAAATGTTTAACCAAGTATCTTTTAACATGTTAATAATAATAAGTCGTTATTTTGCTTACTATTATTATTATATTTTTATTATTATATATTATTATTTTTACTGTTGTTGTTGTGAGTTTTCTTTTTTAAGTTCCTTTTGTTATTATTTACAAATAATTTTTTTTTCGGTCTTAAAACCTAGATTTTTAGGAAGTCATGTATCATTCAGTTTTATTCCTAGGTGTACATTATTATTATTACTATGATTATTATGATTATTATTATTATTATTATTATTATTATTATTATTATTATTATTGCCCCATTTTATTATTACAGTTAACTTCAATTAGTTAAAATATGTTTGACAGTAAGCACTAAACGCTGAAATTGAACTCTTCTAGGTTATCTGGTTGATGTTGTTTAATGTTGAAATTAGTATAAATTAATACATTCTTGGTGTCGTTTTTGAAAAAATGTTTATGTAGGGTATTATTTGCCAATTAATATTCTTATAATATTATATTATAGTTACCTATGAAATACACTCAGGTTATTGCAAAATATATATGTAATATAGGGGTGTTTGTATGTGGTTTTTTATTATTATATATACATATATATATATATTTTTTTTATATATAATTTCAAGTCTAATGTGTAATGACACAACAATAGTGTTAGAATAATTTAGATTTATCTAATGTATGATAATATTTCGTAAATTTTTAAGCAAAATTGTACATTGACCAATTTGGGTTATTATTATTACTTTTTAATTAATTATTATTCATTAAGTAATCTTAACGCAGGGAGATATGCATTGTTGATGTGGGAATATGTGTGTTGAGATAGTAATTTTATTTATACACTTGTTTTATATGTAAATAATGTAAAAGTTGATACTAAATGTGAAGGTTATATAAAAATATCTCGTGAGTGATAATGAGAAAAAAATTTTTCAATTTTTTATTCCATTATTTTTGTAACAGTTCTTATTAACTTAATTGAAAATTATATATATGCACGTTTTTCATTTAAATGAATTAACTGTGTTATCTTTTTTGAAATATAATTTTAATTTAACGTGAAGAATAAATATTTTTGTTTATTTATTTATATTTTTTCTAGTAACAAAACATGACTCAAACATTTCTCAATTCTCATGAATTTAAATTTTAAATGCAAAAAATTTATTAACTAAAAATATATTTTTAAACCTAATAATATTTACTATTTTTAATATAAATGAGAGTAAATTTTACAATTTTATAAATAGTTTATATTTTTTTCTGAATGTATTAAAAAATAAGGAAAATTAAGAATGGTAACTCACATATTTAAGTAGCATTTAAATTTTATTTTTGAAAAATATGTTATAAAGTCGGCATCTTGTTTTATTATATAAATATATAATTTCTGATGAACTAAATTACATTTATTAAGAAATGTGTGTATTTATGCATATATTATACACAAATTTATATATTATACATACAAATATATTATTATATATACATTGTTTAAAATATATTTATTTATGTACTACATATTAAATGTGAATAATTTTTTAATGTAGAACTGTATACCACAAGAAATTACTAGTTATTTTTATGGATGTAATTTTTTAATTTATATTATATGATTATTATTATTACTATGTTGCAATTTAATTTTGGTTATGTAAAGTTTTATTTTGTGGATTTATGAATGTAATAATGCAATTTTTTAATATTTTATTAAAGAAAAGTTAATACTATATTATATTAAAGTATATACATATATATATATATATATAATATGTGTATACATATACTTATAAAATTAAGATAGTGATCCTAAATTGTATGGATAATAAGGTGTATTCCTGAATATTTTTTATGTTTTGAAAATTGATGTTTATGTCTAAATAGACTTTCTTTATACTAAATGGGTTATACATTTTCATTCCTTATTATTCTGGTATAGTAAATATTTATTTTTAATTCATATATACAGTTTGTTATTAAAATTACTATTTGTAGAAACTATAGTGAATAACAATTGGTATATATGTATGTTAATAGTTATCAATTATGTTTATATAAACACAAGTAAAAATCATTACTCAATTTTGATGTATAATTAACCTCAAGTTTTTACGTTTGGTTAATTTATTACAAAGAAATTCAAACATTGAGTTGGAACTTCACATTTTACTGGTCCTTATTTATGACTTTGGTATACACTGTATGTATGTCTGCATTGTTTTGCTGATAACATTTTTAGCAAAATTTTATTTAAGATGCCCCCCCCCCCTGTAAATGTGTTCTGGATCCAAACCTGTAGTTAGTCTTAATTTGATAATAAATTGCAAAATATTTACTTATTAAAACAATAGCAAAATAAATAATACTGAATTAAATATCTTATAATAAATCACTTTAACAAAATATTCCAACATAAGAAAACTAGATACAAATATACTATACTCTAATGAAATAAATCTAATAAGTGGCTAATATTTTGTTCAAATTTAAAATGACTGACATTTAAATTACAAACTTTTATGATAAGTTGTTAAAAGTATTTCATCTATAATTCAATAGCCTAGATACAAAAATGCACATGGTATGAAGGATAAATCCTATCCTTGGTATTTTTTGTTTAGCTTGTATAGCATTGATCCAATACAATAAAAAAATATTTTTGTCATGTAACATGTTTAATGAAATGAAAGAACTATAACTTTGGCTATTTACTGGTGTCATCATTAACTCCCTAAAACTTTTCATTGACTTAATAATATTAAAGCACTATCTTAAGTGCAATGCTTGAATTAGAAAACTAAAAAAACAAGATTCTCAACTTAAAAAAATGTTTAAATGTATACTACTATATTAAATTATATTTCTTTATTGTTATTTAATACATTAGTATAATAAATTATATTATTCATTAGATTAAATTCTAATATTTCATTCAAATACTTAGTATAAAACAACAATTTTAAAAATAAAGGATCTTAAAAAAATATTTTGTTTAAAGTATGTATGTATATCATTAACTCGTACTACTCGTATTATTCCATTACATTAATGAAAATATTTATAAAAAATGTTCTTAAGATGTAGGTACAACATACTGAATTATTGAAGTAGTTCCTCCATATACTCAATTTGAGCTTTGCATGAACATTAAGGGCAAGTTGGGAGTAGTGTTTAGTATGAAAGAAGAATACGTTTGATTTGTATTTTGTTTGTTTCTTCTTCATTGAAATTTATAAAAAAATGTTTTATTTAAATGTTAGACAATTTACAATTGCAAAATTTCTTGCATTATTTACTAATATTTTTATTAAATAATTAAAATATTAACATAAGTAAGTAAATAACTGGTAACTATAAGATACTGTACGGACCTATTTATTTAAAACAAAACCTTTTACGAATGGTATTTAATCGTCTTACAAAAACAAAAAACTTACTACTTAGTAAACCGAATTTATCCAATGCGGCCTTATTGATACGTATCCCAATGAAAACATGATAAATTAGTAAATAACCGTTAATAATCGACACGCATTTCGCACAACGTACAGACGTAGACAATAAAAAGCTTTAACAGGGAGCAATTTCCTTGGAGTTGCAATTTTAAGCAGATTTGAGTGACGACAAATTTTCAGAAAATATATTATATTATATTTGTTCTTCGTAACTAATTTCGTGTCAAATTTTTAAAAAGTACAATACAGCTAGTATGAAAATTAAATACCAATCATGATAAATTTAATTTAATTTATCATGATACCAATATTATAATCTACCAACAATTCAAGTTATAAAATGTATCACAACTGTGTGCCTATTATGTTGTTAATAACTTTGTAGCCCAACCACAACAAAGAGCTATTATAATATGATCTAATAGGTAATAATTGTTTACAAGTTATGAATGGTTTATTTTTAAACGTTCATATAAAATAATAAAATAGGTACCTACGTACTTGACTAAGTATGTTTTATTATCGACTATAGAAAATAATATCGACGGTCTGCTATAGCTGATGGACGGGTGTCCATGTTAAATATAGAAAATAAACTTTTACCATTGATTTTGGAATATAGTAAATTCTATCATTCTAAAATCAATGCTTTTACAAAATAGTCTTTTTTAGTCTCTGTCTTTCATTTTTCGTACTGTGTCGTGTATAATACCGCCGTGTTTACTATTTGTCTGAAGTATTGTCAATTTTACGGTTATACATACCTAATTATTATGTGTGTTATGTTTAAAGTAGGTAAAACAACTAGTTAAACATTTTGCTGCAAGTTGCTCTATCTCTATCAGTGCACGATATAGTAATGCTTGTTAAAAAAACGGTCACATCCCTCCTCTCCCTAATGATGAAATCGTTTGACCAAAAAAGCAAAAAAAAAAAAACCTATTGGCCGGATTATAATAAAATTCACGTAACTCTACATGTATATGACAGTAACATTAAAAAAATTAAAAAAAAAACTGAAATGAAATTTTAATTATATATATTTTGATAGCAATAATAATATTATGACGAGTAGACAGAATATTTTATAAAATTTTTATACATATAGGTATTTCATGCGCACGTGCACTGTGCAGATTATATATATATTATACATACTCACACCAAACGCATACCGTATCATAAACGCAACGTCTTCGGTTGAACTTTTATAATGTAGTATGGTATAGGTAGTAGTAATTGAAAACAGGTTACGTCGGTAAGCGGGTGCATCGCGCTTACGCCTCTGCGTCCTCGTCGTCGTCATCTCCTTCGCCTTCCTCGTCGATGGTCGCGTCCTGGTACTGCTGGTACTCGGACACCAGGTCGTTCATGTTGGATTCCGCCTCGGTGAACTCCATCTCGTCCATTCCCTCGCCGGTGTACCAATGCAAGAACGCCTTGCGCCGGAACATGGACGTGAACTGCTCGGACACGCGCTTGAACATTTCCTGTATGGCCGTCGTGTTGCCGATGAACGTGGCCGACATCTTGAGGCCCCTGGGCGGTATGTCGCACACCGCGGTCTTCGTGTTGTTGGGTATCCACTCGACGAAGTAGCTGGAGTTCTTCGTCTGCACGTTGAGCATCTGCTCGTCCACCTCTTTCATGGACATGCGGCCGCGGAATATGCTGGCGGCCGTCAGGTACCGGCCGTGGCGCGGGTCGCACGCGGCCATCATGTTCTTGGCGTCGAACATCTGCTGTACCAGTTCGGGGACCGTCAGCGCGCGGTACTGCTGGCTGCCG
The DNA here is from genome assembly GCF_020184175.1 of Aphis gossypii. NCBI lineage: Eukaryota > Metazoa > Arthropoda > Insecta > Hemiptera > Aphididae > Aphis > Aphis gossypii. The sequence goes on from NC_065533.1 coordinate 45,433,774, forward strand.
CGGGACGTGAGCGGCGCGAACCCGGTGATGAAGAAATGCAGACGCGGGAACGGCACCATGTTGACGGCCAGCTTTCGGAGGTCGGAGTTGAGCTGCCCGGGGAACCGGAAGCACGTGGTCACCCCGCATATGGCCGCCGACACCAAGTGGTTGAGGTCACCGTAAGTCGGCGTGGTGAGCTTCAGCGTCCGGAAGCATATGTCGTACAGCGCTTCGTTGTCGATGCAAAACGTTTTGTCGGTGTTCTCGACCAGCTGGTGCACGGATAACGTTGAGTTGTACGGTTCCACCACGGTATCCGATACCTGAGCACGAAAATCGTATATAAGTACACGATAAATTAACAATGAGTGATTACGAATGGGTAAATTAATAATAATATATTGCTCTCCCGAAATATTATTTTATTAATTACGGATAACAACAGTGCGGCGTAATTGGGGGGCTACAGATAGGTGGTAAGGTTAGGGCAGGATCGCCCTATATAGGTACCGGCGTAAATATATTATATAGAACTTATTTCCAGTCCAATTAATTTAAATATTCAATTAATATACCTAATCAACTAGTTAGTTATGTTTACGCGTTTATATAATGTACTGCGATTTGTAATATTGCATTATATTATACACCCACTCGTCAATAAATTATTATATTAAAAATATTAAAAAAAAAAAACAATTTGAAATGTTAACAATTTAACTATGTACAAATCTACCTTCTTTACTTAAATAGGTGCATACATAATATTTTTAGAATATAGGCTTTAATGTTACATGTTGTTTTATTTATTAAAATGAGAATAAGTTATTAATCATTGTTTTGTTTTACTTGCCAATGTAACGTAAATTAGTTTTTATTATAGTTTTGATAACAGTTTTACTTTGCTAATTATTTTGTTTTTATTTTTTTAATTTTTGATGAAAATCAGTGCCCCGACAAAATATCGCATGACCAAAACATCGAAACCAATAATCGTAAAGAAATAATACCGCGCTACATTATTATCGCGTCTGTATAATATTGTATTTAACTTTATATTATCTAATCATATTCACATTTTACCTAGCAATGCATTCAAATATTCTGGTTTTTCATTTTTAATTTGTAAAAAGTAATAATTTGTTGCTGGAACAAATTTTCGGGGGGTCAAATAATATTTTCATTATTATGTAAATTATTATAATTAAGTTACTTATAAAAATTCAATTTATTAACTATAAAATATTTCCCCCGTCCCTCTCTCCCTATATACAGCTTCGCTTTGTCACTTTGACTGATGTATTTACAGTTCTACAGTTTTATTCAGTTTTTCAGAATTATGCCAAACTATTTATAACTATTCTAAAATATCAATCGATAATCAATATTATTTATTTATTACTTAATTACTGCTATATTTCATACTGGCGATATGTATACCGGCGATACTTATTCTATGCGATGTATTGGTTTCGCGATATTTTAGTAAAAGCAATAAACGTCTTAATAATATAAATAGTTAATACTAATAAATATAATACGTAAAAGTAAACTTAAGGTAATTATTAATTTTAATTTTATATATATTTCAAATAAAAATTTAGATAAATAAATTTAGGTGGTAGGTATACTTTAAATATTTTTTTAAAAAAATGATAGTTAGAAATCTTTAAAAATTTAAGAATTTATTGTTAATTATACATTTATTTATACCTTGGGAGAAGGAACAATGCTGTATGTGGTCATAATACGGTCCGGATATTCTTCTCGAATTTTAGATATTAAAAGTGTGCCCATCCCGGAACCAGTTCCGCCGCCCAATGAATGGGTCAGCTGAAATCCTTGCAGACAATCGCAACTTTCTGCTTCTTTCCTGAAACATAAATTGTTTTCCTTGATTTATAATATAAAGACCGGTTAAATAAAATGGTTCATAATGTACCTGACAACGTCCAACACTGAATCCACTAACTCTGCACCTTCCGTATAATGCCCTTTAGCCCAATTATTACCAGCTCCAGATTGTCCAAAAACAAAATTATCCGGTCGAAAAATTTGACCGAAAGGACCCGATCTCACCGAATCCATGGTACCCGGTTCCAAATCCACAAGTATTGCCCGAGGTACATACTTACCACCTAATATTTCGTAACAAAAGTGATTGTAACATTTTTTTTTCTATTATTACGTAATACGTATTAGGTGCGTAAAAAAATTGATACTATTTATAGCAAATAATGAAATCGTAGAATAATACAGCGTAACTAGTAACTAAAGACCCTATGATTAATTGATTAATTTACCAAGCGCTTCGGTATAATAGACATTGATTCGTTCTAGTTGTAGATCAGAATCTCCATGATATGATCCGGTCGGATCAATGCCGTGTTCATCGGATATGACTTCCCAAAACTAAACAATTTATAATAAATATTATGACGTAATATTTAATTGTATAAATTTATATAGGTAGTAGGCAACTATATTTATAAACATGAACAATTATAAAAATCCCATCAAAAATGTAGGTATTTATTTATATTACCTTTGCGCCGATTTGATTTCCACATTGACCCGCTTGTAAGTGACAAATTTCACGCATGATTATAATACAATGGTAATCGAATTAAATTATTTAAAAGCAAAAATATTTTATGTGAAAGACGAAAAATATAACTGAATTCATCAAACGTTCGTACACTAATACACTAACCAAGTAACGTTAGAGAGTGGAGACGGAATAGAATAACAATATTCTCGTATATCAAAATGGCCAGCTATACATAAGTGACAGATGATCGTATGAAAATCATCGATGGTATTTGTTTCCAAAGACGCTTAATATATTTTGTATTATAACCAGTGGGAAATGTTTAGCATTTGAATTAATTGTTAGATGTCCCTGCAAGCTCCCAAACTGAACTTATTATCACTTTCAGCGTATCTAAATTCGTATTTCATCATAAGAGTATTCAGTTTGGATTTTAATTTTTTATTTAAATTGTCATCAAAACTCTCGGCAAATATAATCAATAGATATGTATCATTTTTATTTTCCTATAGCTAATTATTTTTGTATTTATTATTGTATCAATAAATAATATATCTGCATTCAATTCGTATAGGTACTTTTTAAGAAATAAGTACCAACGCAGTATAAAATGATAATGTACTTCGCAGTCCTGGGTAAACATTTAAATTAGTATTCAGTGGCGTAACGCAAACCACGCGTTGCGGGGGCCCACGGTAATTTGGGGCCTTTGGTTATAGGATTATATTTGGTGTAAATGTGTAACAATATTTAGCGCCCCATTTTTTATTTTTGCGGGGAGCCCCAATTTTTTTTGTTACGCCACTGGTTGAAGTATAGGCAATAGGCATACGTATTCAAAGTCAATAAAGGTAGCTATTTTTTTATTTTTTTATTGTAAGTTGTAAATTGTCATAACTTATAAGTAATAATATTTAAAAGTTCAGCTTATAAAACCAAAATATCATACCAGCAAGGATGAATAATCAATTTTTAGCCTACCGCGAAATTTTAAGAAGATGCCCCATAGAAAAAAACCATTTGTTCCTCTCACAAATTACAATAATGTATGACAATTAAAAAAAATAATGTCAAATTTACTGAGTATATTTAGTAACAAAACAAATTTTAAAATATATATTTTATATATTATTATCAATTTATTTAAAATTTTTAAACAATTTTTAAAGGTTATTTATTGTGTAGGTACTCAATAACGGATTTTTAGTTTCTAATACATTAAATAATACAACAAATTATATTATTTTTTTAGAATTAACACTGATCAAATAACAGAATTTTTTTTTTTACTATTGTATTTTAATATATATTATTATTATTATCTTTTGAGACAATACCAATTTACTGTAAAATGGTATAAATAGGTCCGCGGTATAAAATTATGTGTAATTAGTAATTACATACATTTATTCTAATAATTACTACAATATTATACGTATACCTAAGCAGTTAGGAAAAGTTTTGAAACCCAGCAAAATAATATTTTTTAGGATACTGAAATTAAAAAATAATTTTTTTTTTTACTATAAAATATTAAAATGTAACTTTAAAGTTTAAACTGCAAAAAAAAAGAATACACATCAATGTAAATCTTTATAATACATTTCATTTCAGAATATAAAAAGTACTTATATAAACACAAACACACAGGTTTTCTAATATCTATTGTTAAAAAATGTATTAGATATTATCGTAAATTTGATAAATTTTTTCAAAATTAGAATTTAGAATTTATTCTAACGCCTATAAAATTTAAATTGTGTCTATATGTAGATATTTTTAAATTAATATAAGATATTTAGGGCTGGGATTTTAATATCCTTAAAAATACAAAAATGACTTAAAAAACTTAAAAAATTTACTTTAAAAATGCATTTAAATTATATTTATTATAGCTTAAAAATTAGAAAAAAATTTTTTGTTTTATATTTTATTTTTATTGTATTGTTACTATAGTATTTGTTACTTGTTTAGTTCTAGCTGGTCGTACTAAGTAGTTACTATTTTAGTTAAATATAAAATATTTAAAATATTAAGTATAAGGTATATAGTATTAAATATTAGTTAAAATATTTAGTATAATTAGTTCAATAATACTTATCGAGACCTGGCTAAGGTAAAATTGTTATCGACAATAACTTACTATTGTCGTACTATATAATATAATTTATTATTTGTATACCGTCAGCAGTTTGCTGAAAGTTTTGTTAATAACAACAATTTTCGTTCATTTTAGGAACAAATTGTGAAAAATACTCTAAAAACTAAGAAAATACACTAAAATTTTCAAAAAATTCTCTTAAAAATGCATTTAGGGTTAATTTTAGTAAAAAATACAACAACAAAAAATTATTACTTTAAAATAATCAATATCACTCAAAATACATTTTATACTTACAGACCAACGTTTAATTACACCAGGAAAAATATGCCTTATTAGCATCAAAATCCCAGCTCTAATAATAATATATCTAATATATTTCACTGTCGAGTGTTTTGTCCGAATGCAGGGTAGGTATAAACACTAATATAGACTGTAGTGTTACACTAAAAACTTTAATCGACATTTATATAAAAAAGAAAAACACATACCTAACAGCAATAAAATCAATATGAATATAAAATGTATTTATTTTAACAATGCATAACCATTGAATTTACTATTTTCACGCACATATTATTTATTCCTACACTCGCCGCGAAGTCGTGTGCGATAAATAGCGATGGCGTACTCATTAAATCGTTTTGACCTAAGATTAAAACTGCAGAATTGAGTTAAGATATGTTTGAATTTTTTTTACGAGAATAAAAACATTATTTATAATATTTGACGCATTGAAAAATATTGATAAACGGACGACTGCGTTATGATTCCTGTGGTTTGTCACCCGTAGAACGGCGGCGAGTTTTCCGATTACGCGAAGCGCTAACCTAACTCGATACCGACGATACCAATAACATATCGTCATTCAATGTTGAAGTTGCACCATCGGACAAATTTAATTCGCCGGTGTTGGAATCGCCACACTCTTCGGCGAGAACTCTCCTCTGCCTGCGCGACATTAGCCTACCAGAAGACCTCTTTTTCCTCCGGCTACCGCGGCGACGACGACGACAGCCCCTCCTACGTGCTTCTCCTACGACCCGACGCATCGGTGGTTTCGTCGTCGTCATCGTATTTGTCCTGCTCCTGGTCACTATATATAATACGACGAGTCCTTCTCGTTGTCCTGTTCGTCGTCGTCCTCGCCGCTTGACCGTCTGCGGCCGGACCGCGACCTCCTAGACCGCCTTCTTCTAGACCGGCGTCTACGCGACCGACGGCGTCTCATCTCGATGATGCCACCGACACCACTGGTCGTCCGTGTACCACCGGCTAACGACGAGTCTCTCGGAATGTCGACTATGGTGTAGGGATCGTTTTCACGAACATTGCCGTCCTTTGGCACCAAAGACTTGTTTCTCGTCATCATAGACATTATATGAATTTGAAATCGAATTATATTTAACAGCGAAAAATAGTTAAATTATAATAGTTAAAAATTATCTATTTAGTCAACAAAATAATACTTATTGCGACGATTGAAACTAAACAGTGGCGTAGACATGATTTCTGAAAGGGGGGGGATCAAAAATAGAAAATTACATAGCTAAATAGGAGGGAGAAATTGAAAAATCCCCCACCCTCTCAATCTCAAAACTTTTAACTTGGGTAATGGGTAGTAAAATATTTAACAATAAGAAACAATAAATATAGTTTTAATTGATTCAAAATTCACATCAAACATAATAAGATAAGCTATAAATTATAATAATCATAGATGTCATCGACTATTTCGACCAAATAAACATTACTTTGCGCTATAAATAAACCAAAATAAAATTATAATGGTATTCAGTTTTGACAAAATTGTTAAAATTCAATAGCTCGATTGATCATAATTCATAATATAACAAAATATTACATTATAGTTCAAATGCATACTAAATATTCTAAGCAAAAACAAAAAATAATAATGCCAATGGGGGATAGTCCCCATACGTCCCCCCCTTGTATAGGCCTCTGAAACTAATACACAAAAATGTAATAACTCAACTAAACACGATCGTATTTTGTACTTGCTTAGCAACACTAAAATAATTAATAGATATACATTATTATAATATAACTATACCTATTTTTAATTTTTTAATATTTTAATAATTTGAATAAAATCAATAAATTATTAATCGAAAATATTATGATAAATTATTGAATAATATAAAATTTCAATTTATTCACCGCAATTTTACAAATGTATATACGTATAGAGTCAATGGAGTTATATTTAAATAATAAGCCCGAAATATTATGTCTACTTTATTTTTTTTTAAATTGTTTTACTTTTTGATTACCTATGTATACATTTTACATTTTACTTTTACTTTCGGGTCTCTGGCACAGACTAAGATCTTTTTTTTTGTACTATTTATAATTAAATGAACAAAATATAAGTGTATAACAACTATAAAATCAAGGTATAACATATTGCTTTGTTGGTGACGCATATAAAGAAATTTAATTCAGGAATATTATTTTCAATTAAAAAACATAAAAATATTTAAAATCAAACAATAATAACCCTCTAACCTTTATAGACATGCATAGGGTAATTATTTACTCCAGTTTACATTTAATATGCCATAAATTATTTTATGAATTTTCCACTCCATTCACCATTGAATAATGCTTCCTTTCAGAGGGTAATTATCAAATAATCACAAAAATGTTTTTCTTTATTTTTTATTTGCATAATACAAATATTAAAAATTAATTAATTTTATTAAATGTTTTAGTTCATTTGAAAAAATTATACAAATATTATTGAAAACATTTTAAATTGACTGTCAGGTTTAATAGATTTTACTACAAATCTATAACTGCATAGAAATAAACAGTTCTAGATAAGATGTAGCTAAATTATACTAGAAAAAATATTTATAATTATATAATGCTAAGTTTCATACACACAAAATAGTTACTTCATAATGTACTGAACAAATTTATTATTATTGTGATCCTAAAAATAATTTTTTTTTTGAAATGCAGTTATGTTTTTACATTTAATACTGACCAAATTACCAAAAAAACACTCCGAATTTTATATTTGAGGGTTGAATGCAAGTTAATTTGATGCTTTAAAGTTAAGTTTTTTTTAGTCAATTACGACACATGGACATATGTGTACATATGAAGTACACTGTGCCTATAAATGTGCAACATACCTATGACTATAAATAAACAATAGATAGGAAATAATAAATAAAAAACAGGTTTTAAATAATTAGTATGCTTAAATTTATTTTTAACTTATTAAATAAAATACCTAATTTACTATATAATAATATTAGGTACAATTCAATTAATTAAAATTATAGGTTTTCAATAATTTATATATATGAATATTTGTTTGTGTTGATATTGTATTATAAACAAATAACATTATCATCCATTAGATATATATATATATATAAATATATATATTTTTAATGTTTAACTAAATTATTTTTATAGTGATAAATGCATAGATATAGGCTCATTTTAAAAGTTTAGGTACAGAAAAGAACCTTAAAAAATTCAATGGTTAAATATATAAATTGCAAATGATAGTTTATAATAGTGTTGACACGTCCCAAATTTTTATAACTCTGTCTTGACCAACTGTCACAACACATTTTCGTTGTAAATCCATTGTAATTGACATTACGCTGTGCTTAGTATCATGGAATGTTGCAAGCGGTGTATGACTAAAAATAAATATATTTGTTAAAACGGGTTATAAAAAATATATATATACATTATTAAAATTAATCTTACTCTATGTTGCTGCTGCAGAATTTACAGACCCTTACTGGAAGCTCAAATCCCATAGATGGTATGGTCGATTGTTCTTGGCTACATTTATCACAAAGAGCACGGCCACATGATCTACAATGATGTTGCCTTGAACCAAATTGTTTGCGTTCAAATATTCCAGTGATATTCCATAAAAATGGTCGGCTACAAGATTCACAGTTATCTGATTCAGCCCAAGTAGGTGTCTACATAAAAATTTAAAAATATATAAATTTAATGAATAGAACAAAACACAATAAAATCTATAAATCATTACTTAATGACATAAATATATGACAAATATTTGTAAAATGTTTATAATGTATTTTATACTAAATTAATGATTAACCCTATACTGCATGATACGTATTTTTTTTTTTTTTGTACATTATAAATGTATCCTTTCATTCTTTTCCTAATAAATAGGTGAACTCAAATTATGAGATTTATCAATTCAAAACTACTTGTAAATTAGAAAAACAATGTTACATAGTAAAATTACAATTTCACAATATATAAATAATTAATAAATGTTAATAAATAAATATTTTGTTTTTATTTAGGAATACTAATTAAAATAGAAAAATGTAAATTTACTTCAAAAACTTACTTCTTTTCTTTCTGCGTTTAAATCCCAAAATACCATGACAGAATCTTCGCCAGCCGATATTAACTGATTTTTGGACGAAACAAATGCCAAGGATGTTACTCGATTTCTAAAATAATGTATAATTATTTTTTTTTTTACTATAGGTTAACTTGCAACTATAATTACAATATAATCATTAATTATTACAAGATTATTCAAGTAATAACAACTTAAAATTGTAAATATTGTTATATTAAAAATACATACGTATGACCATGAAGTTCATAAGCCGTCCCATGACCTCCACCAATATCCCAAATTATAATCAAACGATCATGTCCAGCTGAAAACAAACGTCTTGTTGATGAATCCCAAGTGAGCATTTCAATACAAGCAGTATGGCCAGTCAATGTAGTCACAACTTGTAACCCATCAGCCTTTATGTTAAGCATAGTAATATTCCCAGAGTAATCTCCAACAAAAGCATGAGCTGATTCAGCATCATATCTGATTTTAGGTAATGTAAATACAATTTACTAATATTTTGTACAGTAAACTATAAAAACATTAAGATTTTTACTATTGTTTATACATAAACATATGTGATACAATCACAATTGTATTTATATCCTATAAATATTATTAAATTATTAAACATAATTATGTTTATATGTATAATAACAATTATTTTATTTATAAAGCTACTGAATGCTATTCTGATTATATATGATAATTTTTAATTCAAAGGATACTCTAAAGATGTACACCACGCTGCACACACAAAAGGAGGACCAATTGGGTTGCCATTTTTAGCATTATGATATTGAAATCTTTTATCACGAGATGTACTTAAAATCCATTGTTCCTCAGTACCATCTATGGCTACTTCAGTCCAGATCATTCCAGTTATACGGCCATAATGAGCTAAAATATCACCAACAGGCTCCATGCGATTAAAATCCTCTTCTAAAATAAATTCCTAGTAAAATAAAATAATGTTTTGTTTATTATCAATAGAAAAGAAATAATTATATTAATAACAATTTAAACATTAAAGTGAAAACAATAAATGTATAAAGATAAAAAATATCAAATGTAACACCTAAAAAAATAATTCATAACAATTTAACTATTTAATACAATAAAAAAATGTGTTTTAAATAAACATCTAAAATAATAATTAGCTAAGTTAAACTTACTGATATGGTTCCATTTTCTTGTCCAACAAATAATTGTCTGGATATTGGTCGATAAAATAAATCAACGGCAGGTGATGGCAAATAATTGCATATACTTGGCCAATATTGACCTGAATCTCTTTTTAACCATACTCTAACAGATCTGAAAATATTGATAACTTAATTGATTAGCAAGAATAAATTAATATGAAAATATTATATTACAATAAAAATTTGAATATAATAATAAGAAAATAAACTTTCTAAAGGATATCTACTATAATTTTTTATTTAATTAATATTATTTTTAATATAAATATAAACAACTAGTTGAACCCGTGCACATTGTGGTCTGATAAAAATCCTACCTCTTATATGTCTCCAACTGTGTATTTAATTCGTTAAAATAAATAAAATAAAATTTGATAAATTTAAATTTTTGATGCAACCTAATCTAATAATAATACATTTTTAAAAAAATACTAACATAAATTGTTATTGCATAAGAATATTTTTAAACAATTAATAGGAAAATTAAAATTAATAGCAAATAATGAGTTTATTTTTTGATTAATTTACATCATCTTTATAGTAATAATAGTGATGGAAAAAAAAGAGAAGTAAATAATTTTAACAAGAGTTTTAATGAAATCATTATCAACACTTAGATAAACATACTTTCATCTATTATACAGAAAATATCTATAAATATATGATATTTAAGTTAATGACAATGATAATTTTAAATAGAAATAAAATAATATGTTATCTGATACTTATATTAAATAAGAATCAATTACATTTTAATTATATTATAAATTAATTATTAAAATTATTTAAGATATAAGTACATTTTGAGTTGAAATATTATTTGTCTAATTAATGTGAAAAAGTAATTTTTTTTTTATAAGATACTTTTTTTAAGCAAAGTTATCTTAGTTACAAAAAAATATTAATTAAGTTTCACAAAATCCTAGGATACTTTATAGCTTGTAAAACATAAAAACACTTAAAAATAAATTAGTATAAATTACCTTATTACAGTTGGTATACTTTGTTATGTATACAAAATGTACTAAAATTTATCAATAATAGTGATTAGAATTACAAACGTAATATATGCTTTTTTTATAAATGTTCATGTATTGTTCTAAAGAAGAGGCCTTACTTTGTTCAATATCAAAAACGAGTATTTTGATTTTAAAATAAATTATTTGAATATAAAATCTTATGTCGTAGTGATTTTAATATATTATCATACCATTTTATTTACTTAGGAAATACTAAACATCAGCAATTTAATAAATAATTTTTATTCATAATTAATGAAATAAACATTAGTGTATTACTTATAATACCTTCATATAAATTTTTTTATCTAGGGACAATATCTATTACCATACTTATAGCTATAATAAACTAATTATATTATTCATTACAATCAATTTTTCATAAAAATGTTCCTAAATAATTTATTTTATAGGCTGTCTAACAAAATATTGTAAAAAAGTATACATTCTAAGGAAATATCAGCACACTGTTTTTTTTTTTTAACCCACATGAAACATAACAACATTCGTATTTATCAGAACTTATCATTATTATTAGTTTTGAAAAAAATTGACCAATTATTTAACTTAAAGTTTGTAACATTATAATATAGTAATATTATTTTTAGCAAAAATAATTAAATAAAACATATTATTGAGTTTACTTTGTTAGATTAAATCAGGGCCGTATTACCGCTTAGGTTGTTAAGGCTAAAGCCTAGGGCAGCAAATTTTAACGGTCAAAACAAAATAGCAAATTTTTTTATGGTGTAAATTTATTTCAGCCTATGGGTGACTAAAACCTTAATCCGGCCCTGGAATAAATATTATTAAATTATGAGCCAACGATAACCCTATAATTACAAGTTATAATACATTCTATATTTCTATAGGTACCTAGTTAATTTTATAAGACACTAAATCTACAATATATTAATCTTTACACGCAAGATTTTTAAGGAAGAAATTGGAAATGTATAGATATATAAATCGTTTAAAAATGAATCATTCAAAAAGTTATAAGGCATACCAGCAAAACACATAGCGTACCAGAGTCAGAACTTAGATGCGAGACGATACATAACGACACATATTAACTTTTTCATCTTAAAATGTTTTTCACTTTTTAATAAACCACTTATTCATTAGTAAATATAATATTTAATGTACTATTAAATAAAATGTCAATCAAACTTAATTTAAAATAATAATATTACCGATCACTTGAAACACTGATGACTCCATCAGTTTCAGGAATAATGATGGCTTTGTTTACATTGTCACTGCATCCTTCAAGTTTGGCCAATAATACTGGCTTGCGACTTGAATTAAATTTATCGTTGCTTGAGCTTGGCCCAGGTTTGATTTGAGCTGCCATTTTTCAATCTCACAGTGTTTAAAAATATGATTAACTTTAGTTAAACCTCAAAAATGAACCGCACTTATTGAGTGACGAAAACCTTTACTGTGTTAAGATACACACACCTACAAACTAATTAAATTAAAATATTCAAGAATTTAGTTTTCTTAATAATAATAACTCACACTAAATTGAGTAAATCAAAGAATTACAACAGATTATTGTTTCATACTCTTATCAATATAGATAAAAACGGTCCCGTATTCTACTTATCATATCGTTCAAACAAACGTTTCATACAGAGTGATTTTATGTTTATTAATTATATGAATACGGTAATTATTTTCTAGGAATTAGACAACTGGCAATCTCACTATCTTTATTAACATTTAGTTTTTAAATTTTAAAGACATAATCATATATTATTCGAAATTAAAAATATTAAAATCGTATGTAGTGTGCTGATATTGTGACAAGAAAAAAATCACTCTGTATATAAGTTACGTATCGAACTATCGAAGGGAGGCGGCTTCGAGTTCAGCTAGTTCAGCTGAGCTAAGCTTGGCCTTTCTTTTTTACTTTGTAGTTCCTACTTCCTAGTTATATTTTGTTAAACCTAGCTAATCAAAATATTTAAACTAAACATTATTTTTATTTTACCAATCTACTACCTAGATTAAACATAATCAATAATATGTTGTACTAGAAGTTAGTACGTAATATCATAATTCTTAAGTTATATTACCTATGGTGTTTAAATACTATATTAATGCTTTAATGGTACTTACGTAGTTACGTGCTATTGAGGACATAGACTAGCACGGCGCTCCATACGAAATTAACTGGACTACCGGGTCATGACATATGATTATTGCTTTAACTACCTATTTAATTGACAAGGAAATTGATTAGATAAAAACCATATACCATTTACAACAGATTTCCGAAAAACAGTCTTCTGGTCTAAAAAAAAATTGTATTTACCTACAGACTTAGATAGAACTTACCTTGTTATACTTGATGATTCAGACTATATTTTGGTAGTTTTAAGACTAAATATATTAAATTTTTTTAAACCATTTTAGCGAGTTTTTGGGTTAGTAAAAGCTTTTAAGTGTCGGTACTTACCCTATATCTATATGGCACTGCCTACCTATGTTATAAACTTATAAAGCTGTACTGCTGTAGGTACCTAATAAATTAGAATCGTTAGAACTGTTATTAAAATACATATTTTAGTATTAAGTGTATTATGTTAAAATTAATTAATACTTAAATTGAAAAATTAGTAACTTAATACTATATTTAATTTTTTTTTTTTAATAACTAAAAATTATTATTTTATTGGCCAATGTAACGACTCAGATTAGATCACAAATTAAAATATATCTTTAATTTGTGTTTCAGTGTACAGTGAATCATTAACATAAAAAAATTATATCTAGGATAACATTAAGTTAACAATACGAGAGGGTTATACACATAAAAATCAATTATTACAATGTATGTGAAGTATAATAAATTTATTTTATTAAAAAAAAAAAAATCTAAAACTGATAAGATATCTATACTCTATAAGACAAATTTTTATTAGAATATAAAAATTTGGAGTATTTAAATTTGATTTATTTAGCAGCAACCACTGCAACATAATATAATGTAATTATAAGCAATATGTCACAATTATAAGTGTATTTAGCATATTTTTATTGATTTTACATAATGGCTTTTATAAAGATAAAAAGTGTGTACATGTATGCTGTATTATGTATTATATTATGTACATAATCGATACTCTTTCGCTTCGCATAAAGCAAAAATTAACCATAATTTTTATATTAAATGTGATCTTTGAATCTGTAAAAGAAATTTTAAAATAAGTCTTAATACTTTACAAGATATAATAATCAATATACCTATTAAATAATAATGTCATATTTTATAAATAGATGAAAGCAAAAAAATAAATTAACATACACATTTAATAATTGATATAATATTCAAAGTAAATCACACACGACACACCAAATCCTACATTTGTATGCAAATTGAAAATAAAAATAGGTTATACTAATATCATTAGTTTTTTTAATTTTTTTATTTATTAACTTATAATTTTTTATTCTGAGAACTAGTTCCATTCAGTAGCAAGATAAAAAAATGTATTATGTATGAGCAATAGAAATCTAATTAAATATTAAGTTAATTGAAATATAGAGTATAAAGAAACATGTAATTATACTCAAAAAAAAAAAAAAAAATTAAATTATAAAATAGGATTAAGTATGAAAATTATGGTAGGTATCTAGAAGTTTATTATCAAATAAATTAATTGTATTAAATTGATGAGCTCTAATAGTTCTTAAGTATTTTCAAGCTCAAATATGTTATAAATTAATAAACTACAAACAAAATATCTAAGTTGTTCTATCTTTTCAAATAAAATATATACATATAACAATTACATCAGTCACTAAAATTAACACTAGACATAAAGTAAATCAATTAGTCAAATAAACATAAGGTTCAGAATATCCTTAAGTAACTAATTGATACTTTTATAATAGAATAAAGTGGATGAATTACATTTTATATTTTTCAACATTAAGATAAATTTATTTTTGCTAACTGCATCTTTAAACTAGAGGATTTAATAAAAAAAATTAATCAGAATCACAACAGAAATTATATTGAAAACTAATTCAATTAACAAATTCAAAATGTAGTTATTAAAATATCTACGTTATTCACATACAAATGTTTTTTTTAATTATAACTTATAAATGTCATCAGGACAGGAGTCTAATTAAGTTAATAGTTTTTATTAATCAAAAGACATTATACTGTATAACTAAAAAACTATTATGAACATTTATTTTTGCAAACATTTTATTTTGGTTAACAATTTTAGGAATGAAATACGCTACTTCCCATTTCTTTAATTTTATCTCTTGATGTAACTAAGCTAAATGCTGTAGCAAGGCTGAATCCAATCAACCCACCAATGCCACATCTTCTAAGACCACCTGAAACATAAAATATAAGTAAATATATCAATTTTATTCATACAGATACACATGTAAGTGATAAGTTAGATAAAATAATGATAAAAAAAAAAAAAAAAATTATGGTAAACTATATTATGCTAAATAAAAATAATAATTATTGTATTGTAATTAATAATTTTGCATCTAATTTTCAAAAAACTCCATTCATTAAAAACAATAACAATTAAAAATTATTTAAGTTAAATACGTTTAAGTTAAAGCATATAAAAACTTTTATTATTTTTTAATAATTATAATTTAAGTAATTTAATTATAGAACAAAAAATGTTTTTAAATTAATTTTCTTATTTATAAAGATTTGCTAATACATCTGTAAGGAATAACTTTATTATATTTATAATATTTATTTGAAAACAAATTTTTGTTTTATTTATTGAGATTAACCGTTAAAAATTATCAAATAAAATAAGTTATAAATTATAATTTAATAGTAATATAATTACTAACTTGTAGCCTTGAATAAAAGTCCAGTACTTGTTCCTGCGACAATAGTATTAAGCTCATCTTCACATCCCCGGGTCTTTTCTAATATAATACCAAAGATACTATAGTATACAGATAAAGTTCCAAATGTATTAGACAGACGTGCTCCATTTTTAAAAACACTATTTAAGATCCTGAAAATTTATATTACAATATTAGGTATTTTCTAAGGTTAATCAATAATATACTATAAATCAAAACATTAATAAATATTACTGTGTTCTATTGTATGTACTAGTTTGATTTTCCATTGATGTCATTTTTATACCACTGTATATTCCACGTATACCACCAATTGTAGCACCAATCAAACAAGATGTTCCAATTTCCGTAAATGATAATTCAAAACGTCCACGTTGCTTGGAACCAGCGCCTTCCAGAAATATATATTCTGGCTGGGACGTCTGAGGTAGAAGTTGAGGGTCATAGTTTAAATAGGGAGACGGAACTGATGGAAAACTATTTAACATTCCTCTATTGGCTAATTCAAAAATAATAGAACAAAAACAGTGAAATTAATAAATGAAAAATATTATCATTACTGTAAAAAATATGAAAAGGATATATTTAAATAAGTAGTAGGATTTAAGTTATAATTTATAGAGCTATCATAATTAAATATGTGGCCTTTTTTCTTTAATACATTTATAGGACTAACAATTAAGTTCTTAGTGAATATTAGAGATGATTTTTTTATGAATAATAATAATTTTTTTTTTGACATTAAGATATTGATCTATATTCTATTCGCCGAGATATCAGGCCTGTGCGACAAATGAAAACTCGTTGTTTCTCCCTACTACAATGCTTGACGGCTCGTCTATCTGTTACTGAGAGGATTTTGGACAGAGCGCACGTCAATCGAAAGTAAATGATCTGGTCTCGCGGAAAATAGCTTATAGGTACAGATTGTAGTAGTAATCAGATCCTACAAGACATAGTAACTATTGACATTGAACAAGAATACCAAAAACTGATAGTCAAATATAATGTACAATACAAAACTATAAAATATAAGATACAGGTCAAAAAAAAAACATATGTATAGACATATAGGTATATATATCTTAGACTACCTTAGTAATAATCTTATATAATACACTAATTGATGATGGAAGTAATTTTATTAAGGAAAAAATCATAGGTAGATTGGGAAAAAAATAGTTTTACAGTATGGCGTATATTATAATAAATAAAACAAAATACCTTTATCATCGCCCTCTAAACTGAACATTTTTGGTTCTGAAGGTGGAAAATAACTGCTCATAAATATCTGATTCTTCAATAATGAAGGTTAGGTTGACGCGGTAGTGTTTTTTCAACAGTTGTATAAAGAACTATACAACGAAAAATACACTATCGAAGTTAAGTTAACAATTTAATATGATAAGACAGCAACGACTCGGTGATTATGCTGATCTATACAACAGTGTTTGACGCGTAAAGTTGTGAGCATAAATTCCAAAGCAAGGTCCCTAAATAATTGAAGTTTTTGTTCGTCAATGGTAAACCAAACAGCAGTGTAAACTGAATGTATCTATAAGTCGACTAATAGAAAACTAATGATAAACGTTGATAAGTTTTACGAATACATCACAGCTAAGTTAATACTTATTAAATAATAATAAATTGAGACTTAACTCACTTAAAGAATTCAAGGCTATCCTAAACAGTAAATGATGATGAAAAACAAAAATCGAATCAGTATTTTTTGGTTATGTTTTATCAATACGAATTGTAATTCGGAAAACTCTAGAGATAACGTGTGGTAGTTATACAGTACTGCGAAACAAGCAACATCAACTAATGCTATCGCCTAGTTGTATGCCGAATTGTCGTGTGTCTATTACTCGTGCGCGATGGTGGAGGCTTGTTTGGAGGTCATCGTTTATCATTAATTCCTCCACAATCTATGACATTATTATAGGAACAAAATAAATCCCTACTCAGTACTCGAAGCGTGTCCCCTTGCCGATCATTTAGTACGGCCAGTTGGCAGTTCAGACAGTTCAGACAGTCCAGTTCGGTTACCTAGCTTGGCCGGTTAACGTCAATATTTCGATACTATGTAGTCATTGTAGTATACAATATGCACTGAGCTAAACAATAATACTATAGAATATATTATTTAATATAAAATATATTTTTTATTGTATTATTATTTATCTCAATGTGCTTTTATGTAGGTAGTAGGTGCACATATAAAAGTATTATCATTTATCAATATTAGGTACTTATAATAGGTATGTTTTAAAATTTAAAATGTCAAGTAGTACCTACGGCCTATAGGTACCTAACAAATACTTATTTGATAAATGATAAAAATATAAGTATTCGAGGAATTCAAATAAATATCGAACACCTGAAACGCGTAGGTACCTATATCTTTTTGAGTACCTACCTACTTGCATGTTTGTAAAACGTTTCTTTTATTTAAATTTTTAGATTATGTAGAAAAAAATAAAATAAAAAAGATTCTGCAGAATTGTGCAATTAAATGTACTGATTTTACGATTTTTTTGAATAAGTCACCCCCACCACCTTCTGAAACAGGAAAAATCTCCAATTTTCAAACATTTTATTAAAATTTTGGTATACCTAACAAATTGTATTTAGTTGGTAATTTTGTAGAAGATAAAAAGCAAAAATGTCCTTTACCTGTTTTGTATCTACTTTTCAAATTAACGGGAATTTTTTAGCAAAATTAGATTTTAACAAGATCAGGCTTGTTATTTATTTTTATGTAATTTAAAAATAAATAAGTATCAATGATTTTTTCACCAAATATTTACTATAATTACATTTTATAGAAATTTAAAAATATTATAAATATATAGTATAGTTTAAAAATATAGCTATGTTTGTCCTATTTTTAAATGTTTTAAGATATCTACTACCTACTTTAAGTGTTTATTTAGTGTTTCATTCGATTTAATTTTGATTTTTTCCAATAAAAAGCTTGAGACTATAGTACAAGGTTCCTTTTATAAACTGTTTTTATACAGAAAATTAAAAAATATCAAAATAGAGATTCTGAACGGAGCGTTGAAAGTATAGATTTTAGTATTTTACTATAATGTGTTTATTTTTATGTATTTATACACGATTTCTAGTAAAAAAAAATGCTTTTATTTTCAACATTGAAGGTTGTTTCTGGTAGCATAATGGATATAGTTATTGTTATGTTAGTACTTTAGGAAGGTCAAATGGAAAAATGTTCACTAGGTACTACTCACGATTTTTTATGCAAAATCAGTTTTTGACGATATCAATTTTATTTATTTATTGTAATTTAAAATTAATCTTGAAATTTGTACCACGACTTCGTGTTAACATTTACTATACAGTGTACCTTCATGACATGATTTTAAAAATATTTTGGTTCTTTTTGTACTATTTATAGATATTTTTTATAAGCAATTAAATTGCAAACTTGAAAATTTCACCATTACTAAAATTTTAATGATTTAATTTACCTACTATATAGAATGAAATTTAATTCAACATATATAAAAACTAATAAAAAAAAATGTTTAAACTCAGTTAAATAACTTAAAATGTTTATTACGAGATATCACAAAAGCTTTTATTTCTTAAAATTTAAAAATGTATTAAAAAAACGCTTTATTATAGCTAAGTATTCAATACCTTAAATTCATAAAATAGACATGCTTTTTTTTTTTGTAAATTTCTGACATTTTGACATAAGTAATCAATAAAATCTTAAATACCTATAATTGTTAAAAATGTACTAAAATTTCAAATTTAATAATTTAATATCAGGTTAGATATGATTATAGCCTTATATACAATATTATTGTATATAATATAGGTATCCGATTCCCGATTATATATGATGATGCGTGTGATATATTATTTCAAAATATAAATATTAAATATAAAATAAATGCTATTATTTAATGGTTTATATTTGTATTGATATATTTTAGTTAATTTAAATAAATGTTAATATAAGTAAAAAGGAAAAAACTAGAAAAAAAATTCTTATTTTGTTATGCATTACATAAATTATAAATATATATTTTACGAAGGTATACCGTAGGTATACCTACGTATTTACTAATGTACACTTACTATTTACTAATTACTTATTCAATATAATGCATAGCTTTGAAATTTGATGTATTTTTACTTGGGTATACATATTATATATATTATATATAAATATAATAATTAATAGCCAATAGGTATATAGCTTATATAGTTATATTAATATAATATTACCGTGGCTTAGTTGCTATGATATGCAGTATGTCAGTTTTTACTAAAAATAATAAGAGTAAAAATAATAATATATAATACGAGTATATTAGATATTATATATTGCTATTATCAAAAAAAAATACTTATTTTACTACCTTTTTTTTATATTTTATAAATTGTTTAATATAATTTAGGTATCACACTATTGCTTAAACTAGTGACAACTATAGGTACCAACTAATTTAAGAATACCTACATTTTAAAATAATTCTATAAGATTATAACTATAAATCATATTATTATTATTTCTTAACTATAATCACTAAGTGTCTAAGTCTTTAATACCATAACGAATCCGGAATTATTTTATTATAATTTATAATTTGCATAATCGTAATATAGTTAAAAATTAACTATATTACATATGTTTTTGTTTGAACTACCTACCAAAAAATTTAGAACATATTATTTATTATTAGGAGATAATATATTATTATAAATTATTAAATAAAAGTATCGAATATCGTCATATCGATGATAAATGATAATAAATATTGTAATGAATGTGTTTTTACTTCTTATACAGCGATCAATGCAGAAATATCAAGCATGAATAATGATTAATGAATATTATGTTTTTATAACTGTTATAGGTTACATATATAATATATGGAAAACATGTTTATAAATTATAATATTTATTATGAATTTATTGTAATTTTTTTAAATTAGTACCTACCTATAAATTGTATAGTGTCATTTCACATTTGGAATTTTTCACAACACTTAGTCCTACATAATATATACCTACCTACTTGTAACGAGTGACGATAATTATTGATGTCAGATGAGTGATGACTATATCGTCTTCGTCTATATCATTATTATATATCAATAAATTAATATTTAATGCAATTAAAATATTTAAAGATAAGTATAAGAAAATTGAAAAACTACATTTTACAATTCATATCACAAAAAATACTGTATACATTCGTATAATAACGTAAATACTGAATGCGGAAATTATATAGGTATACTATAGTTTAAAATTTTAAACACTTGTAAATTGTAAAAAATCAATTATAATAATAGCAAGTACCTACTGCTGAATCCAAAACCACATTTTACAATTCATATCACAAAAAACAATGTATACATTGGAATTATAGTAATTACTATAAATACAGCAATTAAATTAATTTGAACACTTGTAAATTATAATAAAATCTATTATAAGAATACTGATTAATTTAATAGTTAACAATTTTTTTTAACATTTATTAGAGAAATCACAATTTTATATCTCTGTCTATTTTAATAAAATTTAACTTCTGTTTAATTACAATAATATAAATACCTATATTTCATATTGTAAATATCATTAAATTTTCTTTGTCATATTACCCGATTGGGCATAAGTTAATTACATACAATAATATACACCTGACGGCAGACATATAGGTGCACAAATAGGTGCCTAGGCTTCAAATCAGCACCCCCAGTTTAAAATTTAAATACTGCATTCAAAGCACAATAATACAATATGGTTTGTTGAATATATTAAATAGATACCTGAAGATACTCAAATTATAAGTAATATGTCAATTATATATTGAATTTATGAATTATAATATTTTCGAGAATATTTTGCTTATTATAATTTGGATATATCTACATAATTATTATTAAAGTATGGTATTGTATTTTTTAATTTTAATATTTTTAAATATTATATCAGTGGTTCCCAACCTTTTTCATTCTACGCCCCCTTATAAATTTACTAAAATCTCATCCCCCCTTAAATGTATAGTCGATTTTTTTTTATTGTAAGGCGTACAATACAATATACAATTATTTACTTTTATTATTTTCATTATTTTAAAAATATATTATCACTTACGAAGTAATAATATTAGTATAAGAAAAAATTATTGAATATAAAAACAAAAATATAAATATAACAAATACAAAACGACGATATTAAAAGTGCGACTTGACTGACGTGTAACTATAAACATGAAGTCGAGTCTACAAAAAGCATTTCAATACATGCTCTATCTGGATTGTAGTATCATCCGTTATCGGAGGCAAATAGATAGCCGTGCGCCATGCGAATCAAACTTTGACAGGTTAGTATGACAAGTATGACATACTTGTAATTTTTTAATACTTAGTTTTTGAATAAGTTTTTCTTGGGCTCGAGAACATGATAATATATAAAGAACCTATGTAAGAAAATCGAGAGTATAAGAAAAAAGGGCCCACAGTGAATACAGAATTTTTGCCCACGGGCCTCCTAAAATTAAATTACGGCACTGTTAATTGTTACTGATGTATGTTTTTATGTCTGTCGAAATCGGTTGAGTATATTTGTTTATTTTACAAGCCTCAACCACACCTATGTTGATACTTTTATACACTTACCTATAGTATAATAATACCTTTGGTTGTTTTCACCATAAGATCAACTAGGAAGAACTTTAAGGGCTTAGTCCTCCTAAACTTGTAATAGTCAGCCCCCCAAAACAAAAAAAATATTTATTATTTCATACATTTTTGAATGGAATGTAAACTAATTATTTCGTTCATTTCAATTTAATAAAAAATATTTTCGACCTCGCTTAGCTAATCACATACAACAACTTGTACGATAAATTTATCTGTTGAGTCTTAAACCACGATTTCTATTAATTGCGGCTATACCTACTTATACCAGAGTCCTATTTTTACATTTTCTATAACCTACACGTTTTTTCATAAAATTACAGCCGTAACGAATCTTGAATATATTATAATCTTGTAAACAACTAGGTATTGTATTAAAAGTAAACGTCGATATTTGTGTGATTTTTAAATTTTAGACACATGGGTGGACGGGAAGCTCACACGGGTTTGGTACAATATCGTTGTGGGACCGTAGCCCCACCCCCAAAGATTTAGTGTAGTGCTAGTCACTCGATAATTAAAACAATCATTATAAGACACGTAGCGCAGAGCAACGTCACAGAATATACCGTACAAAACGATATAGTGGCAATAGAGAGAGATTTTCGTTTTCGTATCCGTACAATAGTATCGTATATTATAATTTTATTACATTCCGCCACATTCAGTGTTACCTATTATATTACGATTTGACACTCCCTTTTGAAAATATTTCCTGCGTCGTCTACGCGCCCGGCGCACAATGAAGGGTCCAGCGCGGCGCGTTATTTCATACTCTGCGACGGCCGACGAGTCGTACGGGGAAACACAAAAAAAAAAAAAAAAAAATCAACAAACAAAAACACATTATAACCTCTCTGTAAGTACGGCGGCGTCGGCGGCGGCGGCGGCGGCGGTGATTCGAATATGCGCGGGAACCGTACGCATTCCATCGGTGGCCGTTGCTGCGGCCGTGTGGGCGGGCGGGCAGGAGAAATCCGGTGTGCGTGCTCGTTTACGTGCGCGTGCGTCCGTCTCCGTTCGCTTGTCACTGCTCGCCGTGCGCGTGCGCTCTCCCGTCCCGGCGCGCGAATTACACCGTGCACGTGCGTGTGTGTGCGCGTTTGTACGTGTGTGTGCGCGTACGTGTGCGAGTGTGTGCGAGTGTGTGCGCGCGGCGCGTGTACGGCGGCTACGACGACGACGACGACGACGACGTACACACCGCCCGTAGCGCTCCTACGTAGTTAATATGTACTCGTGTGGTACGGACGTTCGCCTTTTCAAACGCCAATAATTTTATACGATAAACAAATCCTTATGAATAATAATAATAATAATAATAATAATAAAAACAATAAAATTATTCAGTGATACAGATTTCGGTGATAATATCGCTCACATTATATTATTATCGTCGTGTTAACTATTACATTATTATTATTATTATTATTATTTAAATCACAAACGTACGTACGACGACGTGCGTACGGGAATTATATCGTAACGTCTATCTGCGTCTCGGACGACTCGTGGTGCAAGTACGTATTCCCGACGTGATTCCGTCGGCCGATAGTGTACGATCGACTCTTCGATCGCGCTCGACGACGCCGTTTGACGTACCCTTTTCACCGCAGTCGTTGCGCTCGTGGGCACGATTAAAAGTGAAGGACACTTTCTTTACTGGGCCATTTCGACGACCGACCGACCGCATTCGGTGACTGGCGCATGTGACACGACCATCGTTCCGCCGTACATATATGGTGCATTATAATAACAATTATATTGACCGCGCCGACGTTCACAGGACACCACGGGAGGTGAAAAAACAAATGTTTAAATGGAAGCATCTTCAATTATCACCCAAGTGTCGCGTGAAGATGAACACCTAAAGAGCTTTGTGCCAGATAAGGGTAAGTCGATTTCTCCTGGTCGCGCGTCTACCGTTTTTGGTATACCTACCTACCTACATGACGTTGTTATTACTATTATTGTTGTTGTCGTTGTCGTCTTTTGAGATTTCGGATTATTGCTAGTCTGGCTGTTTGCCATGTGGACGTGACAAATAAAAGACGATAACTGTTTACATTTTCTTTAATATTTATACGTCGTTAATTGTATTACACATTATTTATAGTCGTTTGCGTAATTCCACTTGTTTCGTATTATATTATGTTATCGAAAACTATACAACCGTTTTTCTACTTTTTAGCGGTAATGTGGTTTGTTGACAGTGTTAGTCTGACTGGTATAATGATTTTCAATGCACTTTTAGAAGCTGTAAAGCTTCTACTACGTTTCAAAGTTATGCGTTCCCCTATTATAAATGAAATAATCTTAGGATTACATCGCAATCGCCGAGTCGCTCTTACGACCATCACCGACATTATGTACGTTTTCGTGTTTGACTAGTAATGTATTGTCAAATAAGATCCTATAGTAAAATGTTATATATTAAATGATTATAATTATTTATTTTATTTTATAACAATTCACACGTGCTGAGATAAGACAATCAATCGTGAATATTATTGTCTAATATATTTTACTGATTGGTATTAGTGTAATACTAATAATAATATATGTTAATTGATTTTATTTATTCATTACCTTCTTTCTTTTACTATTTTTATACGAGTTTAAATTATTTGTAATGTACTACCTACCTATTTATTTGTTTTTAGCAACATAATATTGATTTTTAGTGTCGCATGGTGATTCTATTTTTCCTCGTAATTTTCTTAATTTTATGTTCATTAGGTGTCACTAAATTTGAATTGTGCGTGCAATAATTGAATGTGAATAACATGTCTATACTACATACTATATCAGTGGTTCTTTATCTTTTGTAGATCACAGACCTCTGATAAAAATTTTTTAGATATTGCGGACCCCCTTACCAATTTTTTTCCAATATCTTTTTTTTTACATCTCATGTTATCATAACCAAAATTATAATAATTATTTTATACTACAAATTACAAAAGTTAGACATAACGAAACATACACATTTATAATTATATCTTGTCATATATTAAGGTATTTTATGTGAGGACCTCAGGTTAAGAACCGCTGTACTAGGTATAAAGTATAATATAGTTACTATAGTGATAGATAGACAATGTGACATATTTTTATCATAATGTCACAATAATAAGTAAACAGTACATCAAATTATTTATTACTTTATTGGTATCACTAAACTGATAATTCTCTGATACCTATCTGGTAAAATATTCCCCCAAAATATCCAAATTATTATTTATTTAAATATTTTTTGGGAACAGTATTAAAACTTAAAAGAAACATTCTTGTTGTAACAATATCTATACAATATCTATACCTTCTAGGTTGCACATGCGTAATCAAACATTATGTTATGTATGTATATTATAATCTAGTATTTATTTATAGTTATACATTTGATTATCTATACATATTAACTAAGTAGGTTCTCACTGTTTATTGAACTTTTATATTATGTGTATATAATTGCTTGAATTTCTCAGATGAATTATGTACTTAGTAATACTTGCCCATAATTAAATAATTATTTTTTATTGATATTTAAAGGATTAAAATATCTGATTTGCATTAATATTGTTTGTTTTTAGATATCAGACTTAATTGCAAATCTTAAGCTTAGTACATATTAAGAAGGCTGTAAACCAATTAATTAGGTCTCTTATATCAAATATATACCTGTAAATTATTTTGTATTTTTAATTAAAAATAATATAAATATATCATATTTTTAATCACATTCTTAAAAATAATAAATCAGATTTATTTATCCACAAATAGTAACAATTTCATTTAAAACATAAGTTACATTCTAGGTATACAGTTATAAATTTTATAAATTTTAATAATGGATTATTATTTTATCAAAAAATTAAAATTTAGTCCTTACAGAGAAGTTATTTTGATAGGTTTTAGTTATATAAGTATTTTATGATAAATTAATTTCAAATTAATACCTACCTAACTTATTATATTTTTCTAAAGCAAACCAACTGCATTTAATATAATATAAAATATAAAATAACATGCATAATATGTTTATTTAATTTTAATTATTATTTGCATCATCACTTCATTTTTTTTTACTGCTGCTAATTACCTTCTATGATTTCATGAATTAAACTATAATATTTTTGACGTAATAGATTAGAATTATGGAGTTTGTAATATACCTACCAATAATTGTACTTTTATGTTTATTTAATTTGAAATAATTGAATGTCGTCATGTTTAATCGATGTGATCTAAGTAGTTCTAGGTTTATTAATTACCCTTCTTAATCAAAATAGTATGCATGACTAAATATAATTATCTAAAGCCATATTTATTGTTGATTAATAATAATTTTATCATGTATCTACCTAAATAATAACTACAAGTTTTAATATTTCTTACTTATATATGCATAGAATGTAGCTACTTACTCAATGGATACAACTTTTGGTAGTTTAAATAATTTATTATTCAAGTTAAGTTAATTAATAATACATAATAAGATCTATTGAATTAAAATTTAGGCATCCTTATTTATTTATACATAAATGTTTTATAATTTAATGAGTGATAACGTAACAGAATATAGTTTAAATCTATAGGTACATTATAATATAATATATATATATATATATATATATATATATATAAACAGTAGGTATACACATAATAAATTGTCATATCCTTGATAATTTAGATCCAAAAATCTTGTTATTTTAATTAAATTATGTTTATTTCTATTGTTATATTACTTTTATTGAGTGATTTTTATTATTTAATTGATGATAATATCAGTTAAATATGTATCAAACCAATATATATTTGCATTTTTGTGTTTATTTCATTTTTATCCTAAAGTATGTTGTTAATTGCACTTCTTGAAAATATTTTGGTGATCCTGACACATCTAAAAATAAGTTTGAATTATAATGCTTAAGTATTGATTTATGATATACTTATATATTATGTATATATTATGTATGACCTAATTTATTTGTTGTTTTTTTAACTCTCTATACGATTATACCTATTTCAATATTGTGTCAGAAATATTCAGTTTTACTTCAATTTAATTATATTATTCTTTTCTAACAATCTTTGTTTGAATACTGTACCTACTAATGACCAATTATACAATATTACCTTCTAGGTATAACAAAATGTCTATTAGTAAATTTAAAAAAAAAAACAATTTTAAAATGTTTTAACGTCTAGTGGTTTATTTTAATAAATATAGGTACTGTTTTTTGATACTTATAAATATATAATTATAGTTGATTGGTATTAATAAGTTAATTCAATTTTCTATTAGTAATTTTGTTTTTAATTTTTAAATGTTTAGAAAATGTATGATCTATAATGTACATAATATTTATATTTTAAGTTAAATTTTTTGAGTCATTACTCATTGTTATTTAGAAAGAATATTTTTACATAGATTAATATATTTTTATTTTATTTTTTTATAGCTGATCATGTTCGGTTGAAAAATGAACGGGGTCTATGGCGGACATTACTTTGCTGTTTTGGCAAATCAAGAACAAGACCAAATTCTAGTTTTGTCCCGAGTAGTAATATACGTGGAGTGAATACTAAGTCTGACAGAAGTTTTACTCCTCCTCGTAGCCCTGATCTTTCACAGTCGTCATACTTACTTCCTGCTATAAGACACCAAGATATGCATAAAAAATGTATGGTTATTGATCTTGATGAAACGCTTGTCCATAGTTCTTTTAAGGTACATAGAAAATGTATTATACATTTATATCTCACACATTAATAATGAAAAACTTGTACTATATTAATTTAATATGTTAAATACTATAAACTTATTTATTTGTTTAAAATTTAATAGGCAATTAATAATGCAGATTTCGTAGTACCTGTTGAAATAGACGGCACAGTTCATCAAGTCTATGTTTTAAAGAGACCACATGTAGATGAATTTCTTCAACGCATGGGTGAACTCTATGAGTGTGTATTATTTACTGCAAGTCTTGCCAAGGTATATTTATTTATTAATCATTTATATATTTACTAACAAATAAGTCCTTGGGTGATATGTATTATTTAAATATTTTATTGACTATTTAATGCATTTAGTTAATCCTTAATGTGTTTAGGTATGTCATCCAATTTTTTTTTTTTAGATTTTGAGCAGATCTATGAATGTATTAATATTAATTTGTTATGTTAAGTTTGGTTATATTCTAGTCAATCTATTAACTTAATACTTAATTATGCACCAATTTATAATGTAGTTTAACAGTTAACATAGAAATAATATTTTTGTTCATTTTTTAGTATGCCGATCCAGTTGCCGATTTACTAGATAAATGGGGTGTATTTAGAGCCCGTTTATTCCGTGAATCATGTGTGTTTTATAGAGGAAATTATGTGAAAGACTTAAACAAATTAGGTCGCGCATTACATAAAGTTGTAATCATTGATAATTCACCTGCATCATACATTTTCCATCCAGATAATGCTGTAAGTTTATAACTCATAATATTTAATTTAAACAATATTAACTTAATATTTATTTACCTAAAATAATTTTTTTTAGGTTCCTGTTAATTCATGGTTTGATGATATGACTGATAAAGAACTGTTGCATTTAATTCCATTTTTTGAAAAACTTAGTAAAATGGAAAATGTTTACCCAGTTATATGCAACATCAATCATATGGCAAATGCTGCTGCTGCAGCTATTGCAGTACAATCTCAACACATCAATAGCGAAAATGTTTTATAGCATCAATTTTTAAGTACAATTTATTTGTGCCAATGGTAATTATTTATATTTACCATGATAAACAAAAGTAATAATAATCATAATGTAACAATCGTTTAAGGTATACAAAGATAAAATTATAATATTTACCTAATTTAGGTAACATAATTTAGAATTGTTTTTAATTTTTTTCTCGTTAAACTTCTCTAAGATACTTTTGTAGATGTTTAATTTTGTTTTTTTTTTTTTTTTAATAAACATAAAGTGACAACTTTTAAAGGTATTATACCTATTACCTACCTATATCATTCAATTAAAATGTATTCATTATCATTTTTTAGAATATACATTAATAACACTTAATGTTTAATATTATAGGTTACCTACATTATAAAGTATTTATTTATGTCAAAGTACTTATTATCCATGCATAATATGTATTGTATGGTGGACTAATCAAGGACAAAACAATTTAATTTAATTAAACTGTCTAAATTATTATTATTTTTTTTAATGTGTACTAATCTGGTGAATATGTTTGTATAAACATCATATCAAATAATTCTGATATAATCTTGAAGTTCAAGATATAGATGAAATATTAAAACTTAATCAAATCGATTTTTATTTTTTTGTTTCTCTGTCCATTTTTATAATGAGTATTTTAATATAGAATATAGTAAGTTACAAATATCTATGCTTTTGTCGATAATTGATTGTTTTAAATTTGATTGTAATGGAATTATTATTATTATTATGTAATTTATACAAATTAAATGTAAATTATTGACACCCCTATTGCATAGATTCACGAATTTAATAAAATATTATAAAATTAAAAAATATTTTTTAATTAAAATCAAACATTCTCTAATATTAATTTTCTTTTCTTTTTAAAAAAAAAAAATCATTTTTTATTAATAGGTAATTATAAGCTCTCAAGAGGACACAATCAGTTATCTTTAAATATTTGTATTTAAATAGTGTCATATGACTGCATTTCAAATTATTTTAAATTATTCTAACAATATTGTATAGAAAATAAGTATGCAATACCATGGAGTGAATTATATTTATTCATAATATTATAAAAATGTTGTATTCATTATCATTTATACATTTTTTTTTTACTCTGTGTTATTTGTAAACAGATGGAAATATTTTATAATTTTTATAAAAATCCATACTATATTATTATTCTATATTTTAATATATTTTTTTTATTTTATAAGCAGTATTTCAATTATTTTATAAAACAATATATATATATATATATTTACATGTGTATATATGATAAATTATGCATTTATCAAAATTGACTGGTTGCAAACTTTGTTTTGTTGTACATTCATTAATTATAATTGTGAACTCTTGAGATAATTAAAATAATAAATGTTATTATTATTTTTAATTTATGTTTTATTTTAAAATATTCAGTGGCTTATACAGGGAGAAGTGTGCTTTTTATTTTTAACATTAACCTAAAATTTCTGATAAAAAATGTTTTTGAAGTATATTTATCTGCACAAGTTATTATAATACTAATAAGTTGAAAAATACATTAAATAAAGAAAAATTATTAAAATCAAACAATTTTTTTACACTTCTAATTAATCCTGTGTATGCTACAAATAATATTAAGAACACCAATGTTGTACTATTACCTTTTGTGATTGACTTTCTAAATATTTTGGAACATGTGTTTTTATTATTATTATTAAATAATTTTATTTTGTTTTCTTTTAAAATTATATTTATTTTTAACATTTTATCACAAACAAAATTAGAATTAACATTAAGTTAATATCTATATATTTATTTTTTGTTATTTTACTAGTTACAGTTAAACATTTTATAATCTGTATGAGTTTTGTTAAACAATCTCTTAGCATTGTTCATGCTCATCAATTTAATTGGTTTATTTTACATAATATTATGATTTCAGATAATTGAATCTCTTGTTTATTATTAATCTTTGGTTGTTTCGTACAATTTTATTTCTTTATGTGAAATACATTTAGTTATTTAATAAATGAAGAATCAATGTAAAATATTAGCATGTATATTAATAGACTAGATTGTCACTTATTATACACATTTCACACTTTAAAAAAGTACTGAAAATATAAAATATACACATATATATTATTATTTAGCTTTATGATTTATTAAAGTCTAAATTTGTACATCAATAAAATTCAACAGTACTTCTTATTTTCAATAATATATTATATGTGTATAATAAATTTTATTTATGCCATAAAATCATGTGTTTTCTTTGTCTTACAAACATATATTAAACAACATATCAGATATTGCGTTCTGTAATGCCATTTGTGTTTTGTATTTTAGTTTTCATGTAATATTAAAGTGAATTGATCTATTATAATATTTTTAACTGAATATATCGCACAGGGCTTATTGTAGACATTTAGTATTTTAATTTTTAAGTAAGTATCTGAATTTCAATATTGTAGTATTTAACTCTCATTCTAAAATTAAAGTTGAAGACACAAAATTTGTTTTGCGTAATGCAAATTTGCTATGTTTTATGTTTGCTAGACAAAGAACACTCATGGGTTCATAATAAGAAAGAATAATAAGAGAAATATAAATATAAATATGCATAAATGCATATTATATTATATTTACTCTACCCAAAAAAAAATAATAATAATAATAACTGCTACAGAAACTGTTTATTATAACATTTTAAAGACATGATTTCCTCGATCTTGGTATTTTTCAGACATTACAGTAAACACTAAATACACACACACACACACACATATGTATATAACAATAATTATGTGTATATAAAAAATAAATAGTATAAGGTAAGCATTTACATTTTTTGATTAAGTGACCTTGCACTAAATTGGACTTCTATGACACGATTTTCCTTTTATTTATTTATTAACAATCAATTGTTAGGTTCTGATATAATTTTTCATAAAAAGTTATGAGTGAAATGTGTTAATTTGAAATGTTTACTGTGTAATAGGTTTTTTTATGTGTTCTAGTAATTATTTTTTTTCTTTGACTTGGAAATCAGAAAATTACTAAAATAGAACATGTACAAGAATAAATTAGTTAAATTGAGTACTGTTGTCTATTATTGAATGACATTCAAATGTAAACAGTATAAAAAGTATTAGAATATGAATTCTAAATGATCATTAGATATGTTAATGTTATTCAGTAAACTTTTTGTTTGAAACCATCGTTAGATGGTCAAACTACTCAGATCTATGTCCAACACAAGTAAACCGTAACGTTACATAGTAAAATATTAATAGCTTTTATGTTATATATTTACAAATTACTTAAATACTGTTTGTAACAAAAAATTAATTAATATTTTGAGAATTTGCCAATATGGCAATATTGTAATATACAATTTCAAGACTAAATATATTTTACCTTGAAATATTTATAATGAAAACAAAAACTACATTTATCTGTTATAACACAATATATGCAAATGTGCACTATGTGATTATTAAAATTAAATATAGGTAATTTAATAAAATTGGTATTATGGACTGTTTTATCAATTATAACAAAGATGAAAAAAGTGATAATCAAATCTCAAATGCAAATTTATTTGTATTTAACTGTTATAAGGATATTATTTTGATAATTCAATAAACAATTTTCCAATGATCTTTATTTGTATTAAGTACTAAATTCTAAAGTTTAAGAATTGATTTGGCTTAACCATTCTCCAAAATTCTCATTATTTTCTTTTTGTTGGAAGGGGGGAACAAAGATTTTTAATTTTAATACATCCATTTATCATAAAAATCAATCATTAATAGTATCATATGTTATTATATGGTGTGAATTATGTTTAAATTGTTAGGAAATGGGATTATATTATTTTATGCAATGATTTAAATGATTTGTTGCACTCGTCAATAATTTTTAAAATTGTATATAAAATAAATTACAACAACAACAAAAAACAATGGTTGTAACATTATATTTTTCTCTGGTATAATTAACATCTATATTTTAAGTGTTACACATAATATATTGCAATGGAATCATAATTTGACAAATTTGAAGTTTCTTTGAAAAAAAATTGTTAATAAGTAAAATATTTTATTTTGCTTAAAAAACTAATTTTTAGTTAACAAAATGTGCAAATAATAATAATAATTATAATTATTCTTTGTTGTTAAAGAACTTTTTGCTATCCTTTTAAACAACTTTTATATCATTTTCACGGCAAACAGTTGTACAGTAATTGAAATAATTAAAAGACGTCATCTGATTTTTTTCAATATGCTGAAATCTATGAAAATAGTGGCAAATACAGCTATAACTTTGGTCTTTGTTTGCATTAAGTTTATCATTGCCTTCAACATAAGTTGAATATTTAGTAATAATAACATTTTGACCTTCTCTTAAAAATTCATCTAGTAGTATATATGACTATAATAATAGGTACCATAGGCGTGTGCAGGAATTTTTCACAAGGTGTGTAGAATTGTTTTAATAAGGTTTACTTGACCTATTGCAATTCAGTTAAATAAATAATGTCTCTATACTATAATAATTAGTTTATAATAAATTTGAATTTTTTAGACGCTGTTTTATTGATGATGGAAATAAAGAATATTAGATGTAAATTTAATATTATTATTGACTGTTACATAAAATAAAAAAAATTATTAATTTATACATTATATTATATATACTTACTAACCTACTCTTAATTATCAGTTTTAAATGGGTAATTAAACAATTGTTCATCAACAATTGAAAGTAGACACATTTTTTTGCAGGGTGTGCAGCTGCACACTCTGTGCGCACGCCTATGAATAATACCTCATGTCCTGGCTAACTGGCGAAATTGATTTTATTATTGGTAGATCATCTCCTACGTACATCAATAATTATAATAATCATCTAAGTCTAAAGTAATAGTATTTAATGAGTGTGTTGAACATATAAAAATACAGTAGTTTTCTTAAATTTATTGTGGAAATATAACACAAAAATTAAGTTGTTAAATAGAAACAGTTTTGAATATATCAAGTTCATTATATAAAGTTAATTTAAATTAAGGTTCTACTGTGTATATAGTAGTCTTGATCCTAGTGTAGTGTCAGTAATCTGGCATATTACCAAATCTAGCTATAATTTATTTTTGAATTATTGTTTTGATAATTCAATTTATTTGAAATATGTGTTAAATTGTTTGAATTACAAAACAAATTATAAACTTTTCAGTGATATTAATTATTTCTATTCACGTAATTCAATTGTTTAATTAAGTGTTATGGTAATCAACAAATTTTTATTTTTATTATTTTGTGTTTTTATAATTATCTTGTAGTACTAAATGTCAGTTTATCAAAGCACAGTAGTCTTATGTCAATAGATCTTTTAATCTATGATTTAATATAATATAATAAGTGATCTACAAAAGTATGAAGCTTAGAACTGAACATAATATTAATAGTGAGGACAATTCAAATAAATTTGAATTTTAGATGGTAAATAAGGACAATAGACAATCAGCATGGTAAAAAATTGTAACTGCTAAATTATATAAATAAAAATTATTACCATTAAAACTAGTAGTTTTGTTTTCACTATTCTATCTTTTTGTTGTTCAACTAATTGATTGTGATTATGAAAATGAAATGTGGGTCAAAGGTCATAAAGATTGATTGCATAAATCCTCTCAATGTAATATTACTGAGGTTTACTACATTGCTCTGACTAAACCCGATTAATGGTTATGTATCAATTAATATTTAATTTTTTTTTTTTAAGTAGTTTAATATATATATATATATATATACATATAAATATATATTACATTATTGAATATTTATTATTTTGTTATAAAAAAGTGCCTTATAAATTATTTTCATTATTAATGCATAAAATTGCATACTTAAATGTAAATACATAAATAATAATAATATTTGGAAATAAAACTAAATAATATTGACATAGGAAATATTATGAATCAGTTCTTAACTTATTTTATTAAATTCATTATAAAATCAACAAAATTAAACAAGTTATTTAAGACTGTTATAATCTTTTACTTAGAAGTAAGGATTAAAGTTAAATTGAAAAAGTATACTATTATCTATAAGTATGATCAATATAAAAGAAATTCAAATTTGTAATTAAACTCAAATTATACTGTGTAGGATTTTAAAATATGAATACATAACTATTAAAAAATTTACATTTAAGGTAAAACTGAACTTTTGCATAAATAGAAAATGAAATTATTGCAGTTGTAATTACAATTCAAAAATAATTGTCATATTTTTTCTGTATTACAATTTACTAAAATTAAGATTGATTATATTTATTTAACCAAATATTACATAATATATTTATATTTTTTCATAATTATCAACTTTTATATCATTCAATCCTAGCTCTTCGTTTTGTTCTTCAGTTCTATCAAACCGAGTGATTGTAAGTTTAGGATCCAAATCTGGAGGTGTTAAACTCTAAAAAAGTAAAAAAATTAATGTCATTTTTTTAAATATTAAATAATCAAAAAACTTGGAAAGATTTTCAATTATTTACAACATTCATATCATAATTTTGTGTTTAAATAATAGCTAAGTACTAATACAATAGGTATCAATCACTACTCATTGATTTTTTTATGAAATATGTTAATTGGTAAGATCAAGGCAAGAGCCAGCAAAATATTTCTCCCTCCCACAAAGTTAAGAGTATAAATATGTTATATTATGTAATCAAATATGAAATTATAAAAAGATTATAATTTGGGGAAGGTTTGAACCTTAACCCCCCCCCCTCTCCCTGGCTATGGCCTTTGGTAAGATAGTACTATTGCTGAGGCATGATTATTTTTTATTAATAAAACAATTCACTTTTATCTTAAATTAATTTAGGGGTTTGTACGATTCAAAAATTAAACCTTAAGATACTATGACTGTTTCTTGTGATATTTAATAAATTATAATACTATTAAAAGAAAATTTCATAAAATTATTATAAATTATAATAGTAAATCATATAAAAAAATATAAAAGGCGTAAGGAATTATTATAAATAATTATGTATTATTATTATTTATTTAAAAGTAGTAATTACTATCTACCTGAACATAACTATTTCCTGCTGGATCAGTGAGTATAATATCTACTGACATTTTACAAGTTTTAATGTTGTTCAATTTTGCTAAAAATTTCTCTGTCTTTTCAATAACACTACCAGACTGGCTGTCACCGGAATAAAATGCTGTAGCAGTATCTTTCAATTGTTCATACAATGAATTTATGAGACCTTCAATAGTAGTGAATCGACCACTCAGTGAAAGTGCACCAACTTCAAAATCCAATTGTGGAATACGAAGAGAACATGTTTCTGACTGAAAAATATCATTATTTTATAAATATATATATATTATTAAGATCTATATGTGATTGTGTGAGTAGTACTTTATAAAAAAAATATTTATAAGGATAAACATTGGTGTATAAGCTCTATAGTTTTTACTAAAAAAACCAATAATTAATTACCTTCAATATATCTCTATTCAAATCTTCTGGAGATGACACTTTAACAGTTATTTGTAAACCTTGTTTTTCAATTCCACCTCCTGGTTTAACCTCATTAGTACGATAGCCACATTCTTCACATACAGTAGCCATGATGACTACTTGTTTGAAATATGGTATATCTATAAATATCAATGTAGCAAAATAATCAGATCATTCAGATCAGAGTAATTTTTATCATATTGATTGCTGTACATTAAAATAAATACCTGTCACTTTCATATTAGTTTCACAAATTGCTTGACAATTTGGACATGGGCCACTAAATTGAACAATTTCATCATTCATATTATTAACAGATGAATCATTAAAAGTGCCTAATGGTTTGATCATCGACTGTGCATTGTCTTGTGCATTATCTTGTGCTGATAATCCTATCATTTCATTTTGGGCACTATCACGAGTGAACATTTCTGTTTGCATTCTGGGATCAGCCAAAGGTGCAACAGGATTTGAAACAAATATATTTCCAGTCGCATCTTCAAAAACCTACAAAAATTAATTTATAGTTAATTAAAATTAAAATTAATAATAAAAATAATTACCATCATTGGAATGGGCTTGGTAAGGTTTTTAATACCAATTAATCCATTAATTACAACTTCCATCTTTGCTGCTAATTCAGGGTGTGTCAAATCAAGAACTTTTTTTTGTTCGCTTAAATTTGTAACCGTCTTGGAAATAATGCCTTCAACAGTAGTTACTTGGGATCGTTGTGACATAGGTGGTATTTCAAAGTCTAAATCTGGTACTTGTATACTTGTGTAGTCTGTTGTTATCACATATCTATCCAAATCTTCTTTGTTTTCAATCTTTAAAGACATTCGAACACCTTGTGGCTTAATTTCGATTGCCGGGTCCAATTGGTTATTTTTATAATTACAGTGTGGACAATCAAATGATGATATTACCAGTTCTTTGTAGTATGGTATGCGTGTCAACAAGAGCCGTGTAGTGCCCTAAGATAATTTTTAGAAAATTATAAATTAGATAATGTAAGGTAGAACAATTAGTAAATAAATTTCTATAATACCCTTAATAAAAATAAGATAAATTTTTAAAAGGTTATTTTATTAATTATATGTTAATTCTGTTAACCTATAATAAAATGTATATTAAAAAAAATGAAATCTAAATATCAATCAAAATTTCTACATAGCATACTTTTAAATACATCTATTTTATAATTTTATAATCTTAACTGCTTTATACCAAAGATTTTATTTATATTTTAATATCTATGCCTATAATTATAATCAAGTTTAACTTGAAACTTAACTATAAGATATTATAAGATGTCATCAAAAATGAAAAATTAACAAATAAATATTAAAATAACACAGTTGACTAAATTGTAAGAACCTAAAGAACAATGTTTTCCTTAGGTACAGCTTTAATAAACATGTTGTAATTTTATTTTATCTAATATTTTTATAATAACGTTAATATTATTATTCACTAGTGTTGTTATATTGCCTCGAACACTCGAGTATCAATTCTATTACCTTGAATACCAAGATGAAAATAATTGATTATCTTTATTAATTAAATTATGTTTTATATACTTTTAAACAGCAAAAATAGTGTTAATTACATTTTGTAGTATGTATAGAATCAATAAGTAGTAAAAGTAAGAATAAAAAGATGGATGCACAGGGCTTCATTTTTGAAATTTCATGTTTTCAAAAATAACAAATAATGCTGGATGAGTCACTAAAACAATTATACATTTCTTTTCTTTTAAAAGTGAACAAAAATGGTAATAAAAATAATGAAATTTTACCAAACTGTATAGCATCAGATAAGTCAAATTAACTTTAAATTGTTTTATCTCAATTACAATTAATATACATTTTTAGTAGGTAAATTGTTAAAACAAGGTAGCTATTATAATGGGTGATTTGGTCCCTATTGATTTTTCACTAGACTATAAAGTATACACTGTATAGTGACATAGTGTATATACTATTCATACTCAGAATACTAAATTACCATCAAATGTGTTAATGTTAAGATACCATTTAATAAAAACAAAAACATATATACTTAATTAAAAAATTATTTTAGATAAATAAATAAGTAAAAATATTCATTTGAGCAGATGTTTTGTATAATGTATTTTTTTTTTTTTACTTAAACCTAACCTTGTCCTAGGTGTACTTTTTATATGATTTTTATGGGAAACATCTTGGAACTTTTCCTTGGCAAATTGGAATGAGTAAACAACAACTTTATCTAAAAGTGATAACTAGAAAACGAATTTGAATGTAAATTGCATTTTTTTCTAAATCTTGAAAATATTGCTTTTCAAGCACAAAACTCATTTCATAAGTATAATAATAGGAATTAAAAAATGTATCTTATATTTTGAATTTTTAAGACTTTTTGCTTTTTAGAGCATTTTTGTATAGAATTGGATAAAATTTGATAACAATTTAGTTAGCATTCATTCTAAAAGAATAAAAATAAATATTTATTATGTTTTTACTGATCAGATGAATGTGATGCTAGACAAAATTATTGTTGACACGTTTAGACACTAAGGTATTTACATACATACAACAGAAATTGTATATTCATTTTTTGGAAATCATTTTCAGGGAAAATGAAGATAGGAAAACTAAAAGTGATATGAATAATTAATACATAAGAATAAGAATTTATAAAAATATAATTAATCAAATATTTTCAAAGTTAAAATGTTAACCTATGTTAAAATCATATTTTTTTATGATATTTTTCTTGTTTTTTGGAGCATTCAAATCCGTTCCTTGATAATTACCAAAATTCTCATAAGAAAATAAATAATGAACATATTTATTAGTAGCAAATAATCTAATAAAATATTTATTTGGCCAATCAATCAAGTAAACATCTAATTAATTTATCAAATATCAAAAGAATATTACTTTTTTTACTATAAGAGTTTAATAAGAAATATTGTTATAAATTATTGAAAGGCTCCAAGTATGTGGTCTACTAATTAAAATGGTATATCATAGTAAAAATTAAAGTATAGTTAGTAGTCAAAAAATATTTATATATATATAAATACAAATAATTGATTTAATTTATTAATAATTTAATATGTAAAAAAATGCATTTATGCATTTTAAGAAAAAAAAAAGTTAACTATAAATTATAATCTACTAAGTATACTATTTAGTTCTAAACACCACAAATGACATTAAACCATCTAAATTATTATTATACTGACAGTAAACTCTCACCTAGACACTACTCGCTTCGGATTGGCGATATAGATTAGGTAAATTACCTTTCATTATTAGTCTTATTGGTGGTAGGCATAGGAAAGTACAAAGAAAAAATGTATACATTAGTACAGTTGTAGGTATAATTAGTATAATATACCAGTGAGAGCATTTTATCTATAGTAGAATACAAAACACTAGTGTACTGCATACTATACTAATATTTATAGTTAGGTAGTACACAAAAACGACGGAAGACCGCATATTGAGAGATAGCCTATAGAAATATAATTCTGAGACAATTTTTTGACCCACAACAACAAGACGCTAATTTCAAAATTACTACAGTCCTGACTACACGGGGAAGTATGCCAACCCTACTTTAATTTAACTATCGTAATCAAAAATTACGCTAGTTACAATACATGAATAATTTGACAAGCACATGGACAATATGTGTAAGTAGATATATATTTAAAATTTACAAAACTGAATAAATCGAATAGTATACTCACATTTTTTCCACAACTAAAGCACAGGCTCTCGATTACGTTTACTTCCAATCGATCAACGTCCAACTCTGAGAATACATCATTGGTTTCATCACTTTTATTGTTAGCCATAGCTGTATTATACGAATCACGGTCTATGCAATACAATTTGAATTAATTAAATATTAATTAAATAAATTCTAAATCAAATGTGGCAACCTCAAAATGTGATTCGATGGAGACTTCGAATTTATCGAGATATTACGGTATACGAAAAACGAAAAAATTGATAAAGAATAAGTCATGTGTGATGATAAAACAAAACGTATCAGTGATAGTGTCTAAAAAGTTAGGTTATAGTGTTTAGTGCTAAATACCATAGCTGATGATATCTACAATTTAAGATAAAAATGACGGGAAAATATTATTTGAAATTAGTAAGACTGATTCACTTATTAGAATATTCGGATGGCTCGTTAGAGGCGCACTAAACTAACGTTGTGAGGATTCGTAAAAAAACCTATAATCGAAAACTTCGTTAAGTTATAACTTTAGAACAAACTACTTCCGTCAATTTATTTTTATACTGTTGTTCTTTACACACAGATAGGTATAATAAGTTTCAAAAAAAAAAAATTGAAAAATTCACGTGTGC
This sequence comes from Aphis gossypii, assembly GCF_020184175.1. Lineage (NCBI taxonomy): Eukaryota > Metazoa > Arthropoda > Insecta > Hemiptera > Aphididae > Aphis > Aphis gossypii. The sequence goes on from NC_065533.1 coordinate 45,475,243, forward strand.
GCTCAACTAAATTGATGTCCAATATTCACTTCTGTTGGCAGTTTAACATCAGCACGGATCAGTATTATCATTAACCCGATCAAGACATATTATATTGTTTTATAATAAATTAATGTGATGCGTATAGGGCACGGATGTTGTAATAGGTACTAAAAAATAGTAAAATTAATTGTAGTATTGCACTAAAGTCTAAAATAGGTAGTCTAAAAAATACCAAAAATTGCACTTGAAATATTAAAAATTGTACTAAAAAATAACAACGTTTTGCTATAAATGTTTTAAATTAACTGTTATAAATTATAATCTAAAATTCTACCAAAAAAATATATAGGAACTATATTTTACATCATATTATAATAATATATAATATATAATTATATTATATTATTTATAATCAAGTCATTGCACTCATCATTATAACTGTATATTTACATCATTGCAATTTGCATTGCACTATAGGTACCTAAGTGTTTATTTTATATCACATGAAAACACGTCATTCTCACTTAATTTTAATACGTAATTTTTTACAACAGTAGAAATAGTTGGCTTAATTTTCAGCATATTTAACAATAATAAGAACACAATTTTTTAAAATTCACGGAATGGCTGAAGAACAGATTATACCTACAGTCACATTTCACAAATTATTTTGTATAGTTTTGAATACCTACCGACTTGATATTATCTTTATTTCGATAGGATACCACTATTACTAATTACTATTTACAATATACTATACTAGTAATCAGGGGCGTGCTCATGGGGGGATGAGGGTGTCATATCTCCCCCTTGAACTTTTTTTCTTATGCATTTATACATTTCATGTCTATGACAATCAACAAAACAAAATACAGTTCATCCCCCCATTGGAAAAAACTGAGCACGCTCTTGCTAGTAATTGGATTTTATGGCTGAAGATAGTATAGTAATATCTATAGGTACGACTGTCGAGTGTCGACTTTAGCTACAATAGTTATATAAATGAGTAAATTCAATAAAATTGAGAAAATCCCAAAAATTGCAAACAATTGCACTTATAAAACTTTTAGATTTGAATTTGAACTTACATGAAACGTATTTAAGAGGACGCTATATACCGGCATCATGTGTTGTCTCCGTCTTACAAATGTAAAACATAGCAAAAACTGTTTGGCACGGAAAAAAACTGAGAAGGCTATAATCATAACTAAGAAAGAAAATTTTCACCACATATAAAGGACAACTTTAGCTGTAAAAATCGTTATTATTTTTTCGATATCATTTATACTAAAAAAGTTATTATTGTTTCAAAATCGATTATTTTTAAACTTGAATCATTTTTTTTGTAGTTCCGGTAGACACTTATAGCTGCTAGCTGTTTGCTGTTGGAATGAGGTTTAAAAAGATATTTATGCGTTTTAATAAGTATAGAATAATATAATATAAATAACGATATTACTCCTTGAATAAATTATTTACATTATGTTATTAATTTCTAATATGGCAGAATTAATATGCAATGTCTGACAATGCGCTTAAAATTCATTTATAAAGAATAATCTTTTTTTAGAAATTATAACTTGATTAAAACTAAGATTTCAAAATAGAAATTCACCATTAATAGAACAATTAATTTTTTTTCATGATCATATCATTTTTATTATTATTATAATTATATCAAAAATTACTTATAGGTATAATATAATTTATTATAAAAAATAAATTTATTATACTATTAAAATTTCCGAAAATCAAATAATTGAATTTATTTGAACAACAACTCCACCTATTATTTTAATTTTCATTGCAATACCTTCTTTTCATTTATTATACCTAGGTACTTAATAGATGAAATTATTTAATTACATGTCCTATTTTAAGAATTACAATTTTTGGACAACAATGATTTTGATCTTATGAATATTCAGATTTCTCTAATATTGAATTTGAATCTTATATTATAAATGAATTAAATAAAAAAAATGTTCGTTTAATTGAAGACTGAAGTAGATAATAAAACTATTTTACTATTTAAATTTAATATTCGATTATTAATTTCATCAGATGACGTAATTCATTCATGAACTATTCCAAAATTAGCAATTAAAATTGATGCAATTCCAGGACGAATAACTCAAATTAACCTTTTTATAAATCGACCTGCAGGAATTTATTTTGGACAATGCTCAGAAATTTGTGGGATTAATCATAGATTTATACTTATCCAAATTGAATCAATAAATTAAATTAAAAATTTTTAATTCATTAGATGACTGAAAAGCAAAGTAATGATCTCTTAAATCAAAATACAGTAAATTAGCAATTAGGTATTTCTAATGAAAGAGATTAGTTAAAGATACAACATTAATTTGTCAAATTCAAATTATTTAATAATAATATCACCTCAAATAGCACCAATTAATTGATTAGGTAATTTTATTTTTATTCTTCTTTAAAAGCTACCTTCTTAAAAAATAAAAAATAAAATAAAAATATTAAGTAACTTTATTCAAAACAATAAAATTTAACTAATTAGAATTTTCGAGCTGGTCGGTCAATACTACACGGAGCGGTACAACGCGCCAGAACACGTCTGACGTTTCTACTCGGAGAACAACCGACTATATCTACGGTCTCGTGGAGGGCGCGAGGAGCACGGCCGCAGGTTCGCGAGCCGCTCTTGAGGCCGGTCGTCCAGTCCGGTGAATACTATTCGGTTCGCGTCCGGCCGTTTGTTGGCGATGGCGACTTTTGAGCGGTTCGTCCGAAAATCGTTTGTGGCGATTCGTTCGCTGTGGTCGCAGCCGCAAACAGCATCCGCAGACGCCGCCACTGCCGCTGGCGCATCGGTGCACGATTTTCACCTGTTCGTCGACCGCTTGACGACGGAAGAGCAGCTGCGGAAAACGTTCGCCCGGTACGGAAAAGTGGCGAGCGTGCGGATTGACGGCGGACTCGACCGTTTTTGGTAAACCGACAGCGTAAGCGTTTGTCGTGTTCGACAGTCCGGAGGACGTTGGAGCTACACTATAGCAAGTCAAACGATTGTTTTGTGCAACTGCGACCGAGTGAACGTGCGCCGTTCTATACAGTGAGGTACAGAGTGAAGTATATAGGGGGGGGGAGCTTTTGGATTTCAAATCCTCCCTGAAATGTATGGTCGCAGGTGTGGGCATTGATTTTGATTGTTATAATATTATCATACATTTATTTTAATTTTTAAACTCCTCCGAAATTAATTTCTTAAACAGCATTTGATTAACACCTGCAGCTACACAGAGAACGGTTTCAACAAATTGTCGTCTTCGGTTACAACCGCAGAGACACAATATAAAATATAGCAGAACATCACACGCTCACGCGGTGGCGTTCATAACATTGGTGGCGGCGGTGAGCGGTAGTCGTTTTCATTTTCATTTCTTTTGAAAGAAATTCTGTCTAGTGAGTGTTAGTGGTGTTACATTCAAATAATTATTGTAAAAGAAGTAAACACGAGTGAATACATTCACACGGAGGCGCTTTTACTTAAAATTGGCGAAGAAACTATTCTATAGTCCCCGATATTTACATCACACGTATCTAAAACTACATCATAAGAGGTGCTACTTGTTTTATACCACCTACGTAAAAAACGGGATCACCATATTTTATCGGTCATTATAAATACACAATCGACGCATATTGTCAATAAAAATCATAGATAATATAATATTATCTATGATAAAAATACGCAAATTCGCACGATAAGCTACACTACTTCTCGTTTATATCGATTAATTAGTAAACAGAAATTAATTAATCATTCAAATTAAACAAAACCCATCATTGTGGTCTTCGCACATACCGGTTTCGGAGCGTAGAACTTCAAACGAAATAACTTGAAGACTATACGTGGGAACGACACCGAGAGTCGTGGCGAGTTCAACAAGGGATCCGGATAGTCTGTCAAAGAAATCAATTATTATGCAGTTCGGAGTAATTACTAAGACCGTCGTATTGTAAGTAAAAAAAAAAAACCTGAGGTAAAAGGTAAAACCTTATAAACTGGTAACAGAAATAGCTTCTTTACAAGTAAATGAAAAAACTATTCTTTACCTAATAACAAAAGAAAAACATTGGCAGAAGTCTTCTAATGAAAAAATGTTTTAACTTTCTAAATTAAATTTGAAGTGTTTTGAAAAATCCCTTTTTTTAAGTCTAAAATAATATTTGGTACTGATTTGTTATAGCTCCGCCGCGGCGAGTGAAAACTTTATAGCCCCACCACTCAGGTTTGTTATCGCCTTGCCGGCTGCCATCTATGTTAAAAATAAATATATATGCAATATTTATTAATCTAATAATTCGACGATTTATATTGATATAATATTTAAAAACATTAAAATTAAAAAACACAATACCATACTTTAATATGTAGATATTTCCAAATTATAATAAGCAAAATGTTCACGAAAATATAATCCATAAATTCAATATATAAGTGACATATTAGGTACTTATAATTTGAATATCTTCAGGTACTTATTCAATTCAACATAATATATTGTGCTTTGAATGCAGTATTTAGACTGGGGATGCTGATTTGGAGTCTGGAGGGTGCTAAGTACCCCCTTGCACCCCCCTAAGTGCACCACATGTTATATCTTACATGAAATAATATATTAGTTTAATTATATTCATTAATAGTAAACATTAATTAGTATAGTCGTATAGACTATAGATAATCTATTTTTATATTTTAGCTAGACATTGATAATTGTACACTTTGTAATTCGTATAGGTAATTATGTGAACTATTGGTATCTACTGTCCACTGAGGATTTATGTCGCCTATAATTCACTAATTCTGAATTGATTTATCTCTTTTTACTTTTGTTTTTATATTTTGGGAAATAGAACATTTCTATTTTTTCTCTTTATAATTACTGTAGTTTAGCTTTAGCGCAGTTGATACGTTCTTCCATTGTACCTTCCGGCTACCGGCTACCGACATTTGAAACAATTCAAGTATGTACGAATAAAATGTACTTGAATAATTGTTAAATTTTAATATTTTATTTGAAATATATGAATCTAAAATGTAAACAAATAAAATAGAATAAATCACATGATCGAATTTAAAATTTTGACGATAAATAATAATAATAAGGAGTTCTTCTCCGATTTTTTTTGTATTTTGTTAAAATTCAAAAAATATTAATTATTGAAATTAGAAATATCTTACTATTTATTATTATCGTTTGCTATAGATAATATAATAATTATAATAATATGTAGATAGGCTATTTTACAAACATTTTAAATATTCGATTTTTTATTTTATTTTACTAAAAATGTTGTTCAAAGAAGTTGATATATTATAAGGTCTCAAAAAATGTATTCTTATTGAAATTAAAATTCCTAAGTACAATGTTTACTTACTAAAAAATGTAAACCTACAATAATACAATATTGAATATATACATTATACATGTTGCTACATTGTCGTGTATGTGTGCATAATGTGTTTGTAAGCATAATATTAAAATGAGTTTTGAGGCTATTTTTTTTTTATTATTTAAGTTATTGAAAAAGTAGACGAGTTTTGGGAATTCCATCGTGTATAAAAAATAATATACGTATTTTTGAAAAGTTTCAATTCTGTAAAATTAATATTTTTTGGGGTTTTGGGGAATTTTGATAAAATTTGAATCTCAAACGCTTATAAATAAAATATGACTATGCATTTTTCATATTTTTTAAAAGCTACAAGAAAACCTTATTTGGAATCGTTTAATAAAATTTCAATATTTATAAAAATAAACTAAATAAATTAAACATTTAAAATACTTATAATTTATAAACAGTTTAGATAAGTAATCATCATAACATTTTGAAATTTATATTTGTTTAAAAACGCTATTATAAAAAAATAGTTTCTGAACGTTTTAAGTATAGGTATACGAAAATTTATTTTTTAATTACAATTTACAATAAAAAAAAAAACCAATTTTGTCATAAATTATTGATACCTAATAAATAATAATAAATCATTATGTAACAATTTTATGCGTTACTCTAATTAAAATCATACTCTATTATTCGTTCAGTTCTTAAAATACCATCTAATATTTAAAAAACAAAGTACAAATGTACAATTGTCAAAACTTTCATCGTGCTTATGTAATTGTGTTTATTAACCAACATAGAAATGTATTTAAATAAATAATAATTGCATTCAAGACTGTTATTATGTAATTAAAAAAATTTATGTAGGTAATCTGAAAAAAAAGAAATTCTATTTCCAAATTTATAAGTTACTGTTTTTTTTTTTTTTTGTTTTAATTATGTTAAACAAATAATAAATAGCCTATAATAATAATCGAATACATACAAAAATGTGTTTCTTAATATAGGTATACTCGTATTATGTGTAAAAATTATTTTTTATAGAAACCTACATTAAATAACAAATAATTATAGATTTTTATAGCTATAATATATGGCTTACTTTAAACTTAAACTTTATCAATTTAAGACGTAAGCATTTTTTTTTTACTTTTCTACCTCCTTATTTTACGTCCTTGAATTAGTTTTGTATATGCCTTCATAATTCATATCACTATATAGTTATACAATATAAGTAATTATTTTAGTAATACTTACCTATAAGTATCTTTGTAATTTTAATTTTTTTTCAAAGTGAGACTCAGAATTATACACAAATATAATTGTACCTACTACATATTGTTTAGATGTAAAACAGTTGCCAGTAACGTTATAATACTTATAAATGTCATTATATATTTTTCAGACTTATTGTACAGTTACCTAATTCAATTTAGAATATCGGGAAAAAATATCTTTTGCTTGTTAATATATTTTTTTTATCAAATTTTTTAGGTACTATGTATATATTTCTTTATTGATCATACTAATAATATTAAGTATAATAATAGTGGTTACTAAGTAGTAATTATCTATTACCTATACTTAGTAGTTAGTACGTTTTACAACTTATAGTTTTTATCAATATCATAAGCGCCCGACCACATGGGACAATAATATGATTTAGTTATGTAATATTTTACAAGCATCTAGCAGCCTAGCACCTACACAGCAAATGATTTTTTTTATAATTCCAAATTTTATTGTAATAGGTATAATCAATATGGTTGAAATAATTCTTGACAAAAATATTGCATATATTTTTGATAATAAAATAATATTTATAATAACTTGTAAATCAATATAAATGTGTACATAAACTAATGGTGTGAATAAGTATAACTTCATAATGGATACATAGCTTAAAATTAGTTTAAATATTAAGAAAATATTACAAACTATTATGTATATTGTGAAGATATAGAAAACAATAAGAACATAATATGGTGAGAAAATTCAATTATAATTACAATCATGTAATTATCATTAGAAATAAAATTATTTTATTTTCAGATAATTATAAAATTTTGTTGAAAATTGAACTGCAAACACTTATAAAACAAATTGTCCGCAAATTGTATTAACAAAATTGATTTACTGCAGGTTCAAATTAATGACAATAATATATAATTCTACTTTTAAGTTGTAAGTAACAGTTTTTTCAATGTTTTCGACAAAACATTATTGTTTTTAACTTTAAAGTAAATACCACTTACCATAAAAAAGTGTGATCATAGTATACATAAATAGGTAATATCTACCTTAAATCAGTTAAATCTAATTATAGACCGCCTCAAATTAGAATTATTTTCTGTATACAACTGTATCATTGAATTCAAATTTAACTCATGCACGTTCATTATAGTGATCTACTTGATAGTTGATTCCTATCTACTGTATACAACAGAGAGGTACCCCCACTTGTCTAAACTATACTTTTTATTTATTTATGTATGATATATAATGTAATGTGTAATATTTGTTTTAGAGTTAAAAAGCTTGAACATTTTAAACTAGAATAATAATTTATGAAAAATATAAAAAATGTATTGAAAATACAGATATGATGTTTTTTATGAACGCGTTAGACTCTATTTATTATGGTAATAAAATAATTGATTTTTTGAGTTGGATGGTTCAAACAAATTGATCAAAAACACGAAAATTTGCAAATTATTTTATAATTAAAATTTTATACAATTTTCAACTGGACTGAAAAATCAATACAAGATTTCTTATTAAGTACCAATAGTAGTTCATATAAAATACTAAAAATCTCATAAATACAAATATACAATTTTTACTTTTCAATTTTCATATTCATATACATCATTGAAATTAGATACCTATTAAAATGAAGTATAATATTTTTAGTTATTTATTATTTTAGCTCCAATAATATTATTTATAAGGACTTGACACTTTTCTCCGCAAGGTACGTATATTATTATTTACTTTAAACATTGAAGTTTTTAAATTATTTAGATTAATTTTAAGCTATTTATATACCACAGTCTACCAATGTGTATTAAAACTATTTATACTGTTACGTGGCACGTCGGTGGTATTCACTTAGAAAGTTATAAGTAATAATTTAATAGCAGTTGGTTATTACTTATTACTTATTATTATTAAATATAAAGCCATTTGTTTTTTGGGAAAATTAGCTTATCTCATTGTGTTAAAAATAGAAAAATAAATTACTAATGACAATATATTATATAGTGTATAATATCATAATTCATAATGATATAACACATTTAAATGTAAATTTAATGTAATATGGTCATATCTACACTAGATACACTATTATACTGTGCATACACGTAATAAAATTTCCTTAAAACTATAAACTAACTGCATGCGGTCCCTGTTAAGGACAATTTTTTCATATGTCATGATTTATCATTTAATTCATATTATTTAACATAGGTAATATAAATTACAGTCTACAGGGACTTACTCGGCGACGAGGTACATTCGATACCTACTAAAAAACACAGAGCAGATCGATTTTCCCGAGGGAATAACAGCGTGGTTATTTACTAAATGACCTTATAATGGATAAATTATCATTATATTAGTAAGATGGCATACGTCTAGTATGTTACCTACTTCTAACAATCAATATGACTATAAAATATACATCCATAATCCATTGTCCAGTCATCAACTTTATAATTCCGTATAGAAAATAAATAAACTATATGAGTAAATCAAAGCAATTTAATAATTTATCTTTTTTTTATTATTATTATTATTTTTTTTTATTAGCTACTAGTAATAACTATAATAGCTCAACAATCATACAGTATAATTATTTATGCAATCGCTTATAAAATTATTGATAGGCGTAACAAAACAAAAGTAGAGTAATTAAAATTTATTATTTTGAGAACATTTTCCACGAAACTATACATCTTATAGTTTATTTAAACTATGTAATTACCTCCTAACTGAACAGTTGTATAACAAAGTGTTATTTTATATTGGTACTATTTATAGTGGCTAATTGAGTGTAACAATATAATAATATAAATAACAAGCGTCCACGAGGCATAAATCAATAATTAATAACCATACCCAAGCAGGCGGCTGCTGAGGCGTTATAATAATAGTAAAAGTTTGTTCAATTTTTAAAAAAAAAATATAGAACTTTACTTGTTGACTAATAATTTAAAATCATAAAGTTATTAAACATTTTCATGGCTAATACAGAAGGAGTACTTTATGAAACAAATCATCAAGTGCAGCTTTAGGTAGATAGGTACATCGACCGGTGCACCCATATTCTTTGTCGTTTTATCATTATGTCATATTGTCAATTGTCATCATACTCATCATTATTCATTGTACCTAAATAATAAAATATAATTTCACTAACCATTAATTATAAAAAACTACAAGTCTGTAGTACACGCAATTTGTATTCAATAGTAGTATAGGCATTAATTTTTAACTTTCAAAGTATATTATACAACCGCGGCTATTATAGCCATTTAAAGTTCGGAAGTATAGTTTTAAGTTGTGTATTATGTTTTACAATTATTTAAGTGTTGTTATTACAATCGTCCACTAATTTGTATATATTTAGCTGTCAGCTAATCTATTTTAAGCTAGTTTCGAGCTCGATTAACAAATATATAATAATGTATCAGACAATTAAAATTTACTAGAATAAATCAATAATTAAAATTATATTAGATATTAAAGAGTTTTTAGAAATAACATTTAAAATAGGTGTCAAATTGAAATATTTCACATTAATTTATTTGACATTTGTTAAATTCAAATAAGAAATATGTTTTGTCAACAATTTTAGATTTAATCTGTGTTCTATTTTAATTTTAAATCATGGCTTATATCCAAGAATGTATGCACCATGCGTCTATGCATATTTGTTTATTTATGTAAAAACACAAAACGAATAAAATATAAATTACTACAAATTTATATATTATACTGAAGTAACTAGGTGTCTAGGTATTCAACATGATTTATTATACATACGTGTTTACTGTATAGTGTCTTTTGTTAATTGGTCAAGTTATATTTAAGTATTGTAAAAAGTAAAATTTAATTTATAATTTATTATATTACAAAAATTACCTATGATTATGATACCTAATTATTAACTATTAATATGTATTAATTAACAAACTAGTGGCTTAAGAGTTAAGACTGTAAAAAATATTTCTATACAATTAAAATTCAAAACATTCAAAATTATCAAATTGCTATAAAAGTGATATTATTTGTATTAACATTATATACTATATACATAAATTATACATTTCAAAATACAATTGTTTAATAATATTTTAGGCACCTTAGTCGCATATCAATAAAATTATTTATTATTAAAAGTTACTGCAAGAATGTGAAGAACTAAAGAATGCTTGTATGTATGATATATGTATATTTGTTTTACTTAATTTATTATGGCACAAGACAATGTTTTATATTGTTATTTTTAATATTAAAATATATAAATAAATAATTTCATACTTGTATTTAACATGGACACGTGGTAATAATTAATAAATGTGTGTTTTGTTTTTTTATTTCATTTTTCGGTTTAAATTTTTAAAGAAGTCTTTTTCTTTTATGTTTTTTTAGATTTCAGTAGCTATACTATAAATAATCTAGAATGTCTATTGTCCGTCACGATTCACATTTATTATTCAAAGTAAATTTCACATGGTGATTAATTAAATAACAACCACAACAATATACATTTATGGTGAATTAGTTATTATTAAGGACCGTGGTATTATTGGTGTTTAGTAAATGTTTTAAGAAAAAATAACTTATGATTTATGAATTATTCAAATGATAATATTTGCATAATCGCATAGTTACATACTTACATAGTTAAATTAGGTAATACCTAACTATATAATAAATAATATGGGAGTTATTATATAGGCTATAATATAGAGTAAGAGTGTATAATAGGCGTTTGCAGTAATACAGAGGTGCGCCAAACCACCACTCTCCACAGCCACAATGAATAACGTGTCAAAGTAAATGTAAATTTAAATTAGAAATCACAATTACAAATATAATTTTTTTTATTGCTCCGTTATTTGTAAATTTAGTGTGATCATTTCTAAAATAACAGTTAATCGTATTTTTTTGATTTTCAATCCTGTAATCGGTAGCTCTGAATCCTATAACAATTTTATTTCTAGGTCAGACCATAATCCGACACTTTTTTTTTAATGTGGATGAAGTCTGAACGACTATGATTTGCAATTCATACTAAATGGAAGAATATGATTACACAATGAAAATGAAAAATTAATACTTATTACCTACTTATTTATACAATTTAGATTTAAAAAATGTGTATGTATAATTTATGATATACATTTGACTCCTTCATTTTTTCCAATTATAAAACTCTTAAGAACTATATGTTATAAATTTATAATAATCAATAATTTTCCTACTTAATTAATTTGATATCATTAACATATATTTTATTTATTTTAGGTTCCATCAGTCATTGTAGGCGTCCTACAAGGCCATCACTCATAATGTGTTTCCGCTTCTATATCCACCTTATTTATTAACAGACAACAGTTTTCAAAGTGTTTTGTGCGATTGTCGCATCTTCTAATTGCAAATTACTATAATATACTTGTATGTGGTTAAATATGCACTATTGATGATTACCTGGAGTTGCAAGTAATTTTAATTTTTAATTATTATGGTTTATACAACAGATCTTTCTTTCAATTTCTCCAAGTGTCAGGGTTTTCATTGAAAATGTAAATAAAAAAAACCATTGATATGATCAAAATATCTCATTTAGTACTTTTTAATTGCCCCTGTGAGATTAATATACCGCGAGTAAATTATTTTATATAATTATATTAAATGTATCATATATTATATTTTGTCACGAATTTTGTTTTCAAATTAAGTTATAACCTTGACCTAAGACCTAAGTTCACGCATATTATGTAGAATACGTAAGCCGTAAGATATTTAAAAAAACTCAGTCGTATTATGAGATTGGCAAAAGACTTTTAGTAAAGAATGTTTGTTTTAAAGTGTAACATTGTGCTCGTGTCTGATCAGTATTGAAGTAGCATTGTGTGGGCTGAGATGTCCATATATAGTTGATAATTTAAGACTGTTAGAATTGTTAGATCGAGTTTAGCGTAAGTTAATTTGAATTTTGTCAATTACATACTGAAAATTCGTTGTCCACCGCATGATTAGATAGGTAGTTAATAATTAATATACTATTGCCCTATCTTTATAGATGAGCTGAGATATTCTACACGGGTATTACTGAATTAGCCATTAGGTTTATTGAACGGCAAAATTGAATTATCTGCATTCTTCTCTCTAATTAGTCTAATTTGTTTTAAAGTACCTCAGAGCTCAACCCGACCCACTAATCCTTTTTACATTCAACATGCCACTACTATTAGAAAATGTGCTATGTATTGAGGCGCTATTAATATCAATGTAGACCCAAAATTTAAATTTTAATGATATAGGTATATGGAATTTTTTAAATACTGTTGTCATTGTACACCTTATCGATTGTCATATGCAAAATAATTTACTCATCTATTTTATCTTACTAGTGGCATAATTAAGACTCGGTGTTGGGGGGGGGATTTACATCAAAAAATTTTCTCTACTCAAAAATGTATACAACAACCAGTACAACTACAGTAATACACACATTACACAAGAAAGTTATTAATTATAATATATAAATATCTAACAATAAATACACAACTTACTTTAATAAATTATTTTTATTTATTTTTCAAAATTAAATACATATTTATTTATACTAATAAAATGTTAAAAAAATATTAATTTTAACGATATAGACATATAATACTAAATTACCATTAATTCTTTGTAATCTTACTTAAATATTTTATTATATAAACTTGTATTTTCGGTTTCTTTATAAGACATTTTTTTTTTGAAAATTAAATTAAATATTGTTATTTAATTCTATACCACAATTTTTAAAGTTTTAATTTTTAGAAGTAATAAGTTATTTGTACAAAAATAAATGATAAAATTAACACAGTGGTAAAAGGACTATTATTAATGTGGATTCATTAATGATTATTAATCAACATGAAACAAGAATTACAGCAGTACAGCATATACTGCAGGTTATACGAAATGTTAAATATACTATATATATTTTATTCAATTACTACATGTTGGGATTGAATTGACAGTTTTAAAAAATCGCCCACATGTCATTTACAAAACCGAAGGGAGTTTTTATTTTTTATTAATAGATTACTATAATACTATAATAATTGCTGTAATAACTACTATTATTACTATAATAATTTCACTAAAAAAAAATAATATAATTGTCCAAAATTTGCAATTTAATTAATTAATCTTAAAAATATTCTATTAAATAAAATATGTACTTACCTGGTGTTAATAACGTTATTTTTCGTATACTATTGTATTAATCATAACTTTTATTAATATAGCCGTCGGTAATAGGAGACTAAAGGTTATATTAATATTAAAGTATACTAGATTGTAGATTTTGAATATTGAACATTATAATAAATTATAATATTTTTTCTATGTTCAATTTTATTCTATAATGAATTAAAATAGACACTGATCTACAAAATATTATCCATACAGTAAGTCCTAATTAAAAACAAGGGTCATGTGGGAATGAGGGATACTATTCCCTGAACCCCATAACGCCACTGTATCTTACCGTTATAAAAATATTTTATAGTTTTATCTTTTATATGTTTTTCTATTGAATTATTATTAACAACTTAACAAAAAAGATATTTTTCGAGTATGTCTATTATGATTTAATTTTTAATATGCAAATACACGTAAGTTAATATTATTTTTGAAATACTTATATAATGTTTTATGTTTAGATTACGTTAGGTACAGCAAAACTTCCATAAATATTAGTCACACGAATATAGCATTATTTTTTATAGCTTTACTGATAATATTATTATGATATATAATCAAAATTCTGAAAGACAAATAAATTACAAATAATTACAAATAGCTGTCATTAAATAAAAAAGTTCTTCAAGCATTGTCAATTGTTTTATGCAATAATTAATTCTTGAAAATAAAAGTCTATAAAAGAAAAAGATAACATCGTTATTAATCGAAACCAACATTTTAAATTTTCGTAAACCAAAACCAGAACCAAAACGCAAAGTTTATAGATATAGAACCAAAACTCAAATCCAAATCGATACAATTATACGGGTATTATAGTATTTACTATTTAGGCACTATAGTAGCTTCATAAGTGGGTCTAGGTATAAGCTAAAGTTCGTATTAAGATGTTAATTGTAATTCAGGATTCACAAATCCACAAATCAATAATAATAAAGTTCTTATCTGATCAATATTCAATATTATGTTGTCTAAACATTCCGAATTATAAAATCACCGTCAGGACTAATAAAAATACATTAAATTCATTTTAGCAATACAAAATAACATAAATGTTTTAATTTATAACTGTTTTCAACTAAATATCTAATAAATAATACACTATTACAAATAGGAATTAATTTATTTCCATAAATTATAGGTAATAATAAATAAAAAAATAAAAAATATAACCGTCTGTAACAGCTATAGTTGATTACTATTACTGCGTAAAGTGTAGTGTCAAACAGTGACCTCATATCAATTCTCAGTATCAAATAATAATGTCAACTATACTTTCAAAATCGACAGAATTTTCTTTTTTTTTTTACATAATACTGCTAAACTGTTTAATCATTCTTGAATTATTGTGACTCTTAACAGTATTAACTCTTAAGTATGTTTTTAATCACCGCAGAGCTGAGAAATTGCGTTCATTAAATGACTATTTATGGGAATGGTTATTAAAAAAATACTTTAATCTTGATTCTTGACATTATATTTACACAACTTATTGTTGTATAACTGTTTTAAATGAATAAAACTTTGTGTACTACTTTTTCGAAACCATATTTCGTGCTCATTTATTAGTGGCGCAAAGACGGTAATAACTAAATTCAAGTTTTTCTAGTGTCAAAAATGTAATAATCTTACAAACGTTGTAAAATGAAAGTTTCTTAACAATAGACAAGACCTATCTAAAAAATTTGTTAGATTGATGAATTGTTAACACTTTGACAGCTATATCTTCTTGCAAATGCTAAGTTCACAATAAGGACCAGTTATTTGATACTCACCAGTCACCATATTAATTTAAATTTCATAATCAACACTGTTCTTTTTTTCTGATCTCACACTAAAATATCTTGACTGTAAATTTCATAATCAAATCATCCCTGCAGGGACGACTAGAAAAATATATCAAAATCAAAATATATCAAGAAAAATATTCTATAATAAATTTTAATTACAATTACAATGCTTAAAAAGTGGGAAGTGGGTACGGCTCGTGCTGTACCTAGGTATTTACTGTAAGTGTCGACTATAATGGATGATGTGTTGAATTTGAATTTGATGATAAATCATTGTAATATTATACATGAAAAACTTACGACGGTTTATCAGTCTATATTGTTACCACACACAAAGTATACATGATATTGCTATTAGGTTAATCTATTTTATTATTAGTGTTACTGTAAATTAATTTTTTTTCAAGGAAAATTGCGTTTATAATTTTATTTATATTTAGTAATATGTATAATAAAATTTCGGGAAAATTATAAAAAGCTCAAAAAAAGTCAAAATATTTTGATAGTTATTTAATGCATAGAAGTTATTACATTATATATTATTATAATATATGATTATTTGCTTTTAAATTTATTACTAAAACAAAGAAATCAATTTTGAGTAAAATTTGTTTAACATAAAAAATTCCCCTTTTTCCTAATGTTTTCCCCCAATTATTAAGAAAAGTTCTGGAAATTTTTTCTAAATGTAATTTACTACCACTAACCACCCTAAAAATGAATATCAAAACATTTATACTGCACCAAAAAACGATGACAGACATAAAAATTCATACCTATTATTTTATCATTGTAAAATCGTACATTCATCTCAGAATATAAAAAATATTATGTTTAATTTTTTTAACTATTTAAAATAATTGTTAAATTGTAATATAACATTCAATATAATATAATTTATTATATCTTAATATATTTAACTTTGTACTGTAAGTAGCTATATAAATAATAAATTAAAAATATTTTTTAGCTTAAAAAATATAAATTCACTTATACTTTTGCAAAATAATAAGGGAAACATGACAACATAATATAGCGGGGAAACAGATATACCTAATACGTATATATCCGCTGTATAAGATTTTTGGAAAAATACATTTGTGTGTGTGTAATTCAGAAAGAATAATAAACTTTTAACATTACATTTTTTGAAATTTGAATTTGAATTTGTGTATATAATTATATGATATTTGTTAAGAATACGAAGGTTTCAAATTATTTAATAGTTAAAAATGTATAGATTTTTTTACTCAATTAAATAAATACATTAAATTAAGAATACGTGCTCGCTGTCTTATTTTTATCTAATTAACTTACAATATTTAGTTAAATTGCGATCAGTGGAATCCATTTTATGTTATTTCTATTATTACTTAGCTTTACTTTTAATAATAAAATCAATCTATCTATAAGGAATCCATAGGTTTTTGTTGATATTTTCATATTAAATTTAGTTATAGCTACTTTTGTAAAATATCAAACATGCAATTGAATTATATTTTAAATTATCCAAAAAAAAAAAATGCTAGCAAATAAGTGTGCTACTGTCTACTAATTACTGCCTTGAAGACAGATCAAAAGTTAAAAAATATGGTCTAGCGTCGAAAATAAAATCTTTGAAAGTTTAACAATGCGTCTAACTACTTACTAAATATTTGTATTTGATAAATACTAAATTGTTTTAATTATTGACTGCTAATATTAAGACTTTTCGTACTTTTCAGGCCTATAAAACTTTTAGGTTAAGATAACAGACCATTCTAAACTTTAGAATTTTTTCTTGTGAAGAATAAAGTGTGGGGTGAAAATCTGTTTTTTATGGTTAAAAATGTATATACATATAAAACATGGGTGTATACAACATATATATAGTATGTACATAATGAATATCACGTACTACAGATTTCGTAAGTATAGATAAGTATAAAGTTGCGTGATTTGTGAATATTGATGAAATATGGGATTCTATACTTAGTAACTATGATAAGCTATCTTCTTTCTTTATTATGGTATTGATATCATAAATAATTGTACTATTCAATATATTACATAACCCAGACGAAAAATTCAATATTAACATTGAACGTCAATGTAAAGATAATATTTATATATACACAGGGCGTGCCGGATATACCTGAGTACTGAACAGTAATCACTTTTCGAAGTGTCAACTAGATAAACATGTAAACATTTTTGATTTTTTATACACAAACACTCAAATGATGTACCTAAATTAATAGAGATATGATTTGAAAAAAAAGTTAATTATTATTAAAACCACAGAAAAAAAAATATATATTTTAATTGCATCAGCTTAAATAAATTAGAGCTATTTGTATGGATAAGTTATTTCTTAGCTTCCTGGGGAATTTATTATATTATTTATAATAATAACGATTAACGACCACAAAATTAAAAAAAAATATATTTAATTGATTATTTTGAATTACTTTAATTATCCAACCATTAAAATTAATTTCCCATATTTATATACATACACTAACGACTCAAATTTAACATCTATAATCCGCAATATATAGAAAAAAAATGTTTGACTGAAATTTTATCAAAACTATTAAATTAAAAAAAAAATAATACCTACACTAGTAATAAATTAAATAATTATCAATAATAATTACATTTTTATTAGTTTTATCAAAAATATAAATAACCTTGACCTATAAAAATATATTTAATCTAGATACCATTTCGATAGGTAATTGATCAGGTTAAATTGAGTTTGTAAAAATATATTATAGTTGGCCAGAATTGAATGTATATAGGACTGGAATGTTTCCAAAAAATCGACTTAAAATATATTATTGATGTTAGAAATGTGCTAAATTATACTTCATAGCCAACAAAAAAGTATAATTTATATTTATATATAGATAAATTTATACTGATTTAATATTTTAATCAGATTGTATACTATTTTATATTTGTAGCAGTTAGGTATATTTTATTTCTAAAATCTTCCACACATTGATTGTTATGGGCGTTTGGGCTCTGGACAAAAACATGACTAGGGAATGGATTTATATGTAAATGCATATTTTTATTAAAACAAGATATTTAAGAATCGATAAAAAATGTTCATGATTTAAATCATTCCTATTAAAATGATGCTACTTTTATTTTACATATTTTTACATAGTTCACTAATTTGTAAATATTTTTAAACATATTTTATCATTTCATCGTTCATAAGTTTTCAAGCCATGTTGCAGTGGACAAAAACAGCCATTATATGAACTATGACGATCCACTTGGAGCAAATATTTAGTAATTATCTTTAGTTTTACCCTGATCTTTCTCTACCACCTGAGCCTATAATTACTAGGTGGGGCACATGGTTGGTAGCTGCTCAATATTATTGTGAACACTTTTCGAAAATACAAGAAATTATTTCAAAATTAGATCCAGAAACTTCTATCGCTATTGGAAAATTTCAAAATATTATGCAAAATGAAACATTGAAAAATAATTTAATTTTCATTTCAGTGAATTTTAGTTTTATTGCACATACAATTACAAAATTAGAAACAAAAAATATATCCTTAAATGATAGTATGCAAATTGTTAAATCGGCGATTGAAAAATTAAAACTCGTAAGCGGACCCATAGGAGATGTTATAAAAAAGAAAATTCATGCCGTTACAGAAAAAAATCCAGGCTATATTGATTTTAAAACAATCAATGATATAATGAGTGACAGACACTCTTCTAAAAATTTAGATTTATCGCCTTCTGATATTATGCGCTTCAAATATGCTCCAATTACATAGGTTGATGTGGAATGATCATTTAGCCGTTTTAAAAATATTTTGAGACCTAATAGGCGACATTTAACATTCGATAATTTAAAATAAATTGTAATAATTCAATGCAACAAATCATTTTGATAATTTAATAATTTTAATAATTTTAATTGTATTTTTTTTTAATTAAATTTTTTCCCACATATTTAGATGTTTTTAGCACATATTTTAGAAATTATACTTTCATATATATGTACATATTTTTGTATTTTTATTATATATAAATTCGTTCCCTAGACATGACCTATCACAGAAATACACAAGATACAAGATGTACATCAACGTGTTAATTTAGATTATAGAATATGTATGTTGTATTATAGTACATGGTATATTATTTATACACGCCCGATAAAATATGTTCTATGGACGATTTAAATTCAAATCTTGATAAAATTAGATAGTCAAAGTATTTTATAATGTTTTATCCTCAAACAATTTTTGTTATTATTATTTATAAAATATTATATGTAAGAATTTAATACATTTCTTCGTACATCGTATTATTTAATTCAAACTTATCTGGTAGAAATTTATAAATATTTAAAATACATAACATAGGCATAATTTTTAACAAGTATTACAATTTTTCTAGGGTTAAAATTAATTATTTTTACAAAATCCAAAACATCAGAAAAAAATAAAACTGCACATACTTTTAGGCATTTACGTGAAAATGTTTAAACATTTTGCTCTCCAAAAGGTGATAATAGATAAATTCAAAAAACAATTTAATGTAAAACTACACATATAATTATTGCAACCGCAACACACATATATATTATATACATTAATAGACCACTCTTCACAAAATCTTAAAAATGTCAAAATACATAGGTGGAGTTTGGAGCTTAGACAGATCTCTTCCCTTTACATAAAAAATTAAAATAACTATAATTATTTCCAAGGGCGCCTGTAGGAAAATTCTCAAGGAGGGGACAAAATTTTAATTTATCAATTCATTTATAAATAGGAATGGCTATATGTAGGTATATTGTATATACTATATAATAAATATATATACCTATATATATAATTACTAAATACTAGGGCTCAGATTTATATGTATTTATGAAACCAAAATATGTACATAAATACGTGCTAAAAAACTCAAAATATATTTTAAATTGTAAAATTATTTAAAAAAGGTATTAAAAATTATAAAATATAAATAAAAAAAATAAAAAATAAAATATTAATTATCTTTATTACAATTTATGATAACATGCGTTATTTTTAAATTTTCAATCATTATCTATCGTTTATTGAGTTCATAAATATCGAACATTTGTTACTACGAATATTTTGTACTTTTGGAAACATGGGAAATAAAATTGTCTGTATTAAAAATACAGTCGTATACCTATATAATTAATAATTATTAATAAATCGCAAATGAACAAATTTTCGAAAAAAGGAAGGAAAAATAGAACTATTGAAAAATATGTAAAATAAAATATAATTCATTTAATTGGAAATCCTTTGATATGAATTTATCACTTATCTAAATTAATTTATCAAGTCACAGTAAAAATATGTATTTACATATAAATCTGAGCCCTAATAATTACACATATATTTGTGATTATTAATAAAATATTATGGTGATTGGTGGTGTAAACATGCATGTACATACCGTATCTATGACAAAACACAATATTTTAAGTACCTAAGGTGGATATATCCACCTTGATTTTAAGAATTTATAATTATCCATAGAATAAAAACGAAAAAGCATGTGGTTATTAATTATAGCTGATTGATAACCTGGTTTTTCATAAAAAAAATTATAGTTTATCTTATATTAAAATAAATTTTTAAATTCTATCTAAATAATTAAATAGATTCTGATCACAGTAAACAATATGCTACGATTTTCTGATTTTCAAAAATTTTCAGGGAGGGACATGTCCCTCCCTTGCCCCCTCCCCATATGGGCGCCTTTGATTATTACATCGGTTAAATGTATGTAGGATATTTTTAGCCCTTTCTAAAATTTTGATTAGTTCTAAACAAATGGAAAAAAGTTCCAACATGACCACACATAAGATGGCCATCCTGATAAAAATTTACTTTAGCATTTGGCATTTTTTATTTTTAGTTCATCTAATTTATTTATTACATATTCTTAACTTCCTAAGTAAGCTACAAATCCATTGTATACAGTATGAACTTATTTGTATAATGATCTTCAGTGTTCAGTAAAATTAAATAAAGTCGAAAAAATTACCAGTAAATTGATACTTTCGTTTAATTATTCTATAGACTATGTAAACTGTATAGTGCCAAACACTATATATATATTAGATTTTTTTCATAAATAATTACATATGTCCATTCCATTGCAGATGTAGAAATATTGTATACAGATCGAATTCATTTAACGTAAGACACTCTTTATTTTAAATCTATTAATGTTTTTAAACATATTTTTGTTATATCATTCCAAGTTGTTAAAAAAAATATGTTTCACTCATTACTGATTTATTTTAATATTTACAATTTTTGTTTTTCTAACAAAACAACTACCGTTTTTAATTTCTTATTTCAAAGCAAAACAATTTTTTGAAGTACCTACTTTGATGTATAAAAATTGAATTTTTAAGAGTAATTTATGAATAATAAATATTTAAAATTTAGAATAGCTGAGAAGCGTACTATATATCTATACTATACTGTACCTGGTCCAATACTCCATTCATCGAAACTTTAAATACTCGTAACATAATATATAAACTACTTGTCTGAAATTATAATTTGGTAGATCAATAAATACTCCAAACAATAATTTGCTTCTGAATATGAAAATAAAAATACAAATATGCTGTCATTTAAAAGATTATTTCCAAATATATAATAACATTTAAATATTTTTAAATGTTAGTGTTTTTTTAAATGATGAATATCTTACTACCTATAGGTATTATTTGTATATCACTTTGTATAGTTTAATTTATATTGGATGTACCGTACATTCGTAGGTATATTATATAAAATTCTGACAAATTAGATTAAAATTAATTCAATATTTTAAAATATATGTAATTAAAAAACTGGTTCAGTCTTTGGATAATTAATTGCCAGCTACTGAATTCAATCATTTTTTCATAACAGCCATCCAATACGAATAATTAAGTAAAAAAAACCATTAAAATTGAAATATATGTCAATTAACACTACCTTCAACCAAGCTGTTTGTAAATCTTTTTTTATAAATACTATTGTATTTATTTTAATGAATACAGATTTCTTTAAAAAAAAGTATAATTATTTATCCATGCAGTTCAGTTAAGGCTAAAATGTAAGAGTAAATATATCTAACTATTATATATATTATACAGTATATTCATCAAGAAAATGATTAATGATTATTATCGCTTTCAAAATACCTACTATAACTATTTACAATTTACTAATTAGTAATCACTATACTACTAGAATACAAGTGTACAGAGGAGTTAAATAAACTATATACATATATTATTAGTAAAGTATTAAATGTGTATTCAGTTAAGGTTTTCAAAACACAAAAGAACGAGTTTGTATATAAAAATATTTAAAGTTGTTTGAACTAAGTTAAAAAATACAAGTAGTTATATCCTATATGGCTATATAGTATATGCATAGCTTGATTATAATTGTAAATCTTAAAAGATTGTTACATTAATCATCTTAAAATAATACATCACACTATCACGATTCATTGATTCGCGATTTAATATTTGAAAAAATTAATTAACTACCTACGCTGTATCATATATTAATATAAGTACCTTGCAAATATTAAAATATACATTGCCTATTGTTATTGTTATCCTCAAAAGTGAAATTATTACATATACATAGTATCTAATGAATTACGTTGACGTGCCCTTACTCTTATTATAAAAATGTGACCTTTAAGTCTTTTTTTATTCAAAACATTTTTTTTATTCTTTTAATTCCCTAGGTATGTAAAAATATTAGGTAATGATAGTCAAAACTTTGTATAGTCAACTCAAGCCAACACCCATCACAAACACGATAAATATTTAATAACATTTCCTGGATTATACGAAAACAAATAATCAAAATCGATTTCGTTTTATCATGTTGGTATGCCTTAAAATTAACCGAGTGTTTCAAAATTTTGGAAACCATAGAATATTTTCAAAAATGGTCTATTCAAAATAATATCCTGGTCAAATTTCTTATCCATATATTCTATAAGTGTAGAATCTGAAAAATTCCTTCAACTTAAAAATAAATTTATTACACATAATATAATATAGGTACTAATTAAACTAAATTGAATTATAAAATTTTTTAAAAAAACAAATCAATAAAGTCTGTATTTTTGTTTTAATTACTAATTTTTATTTTTGGGGTAAACGAACTCTATATATCATATATATTTTATAATACCTAACTATAGTATTTAATGGGTGGAGGAAGCAAACTTAAATAATAAAATCTCTAGTTTTATAAATTTCCTACGTT